>NW_028154597.1:0-270701 GCF_965231275.1 Zosterops lateralis
CCCCCAGACAAGGAGCTGACGATGGAGACCAGGGAGGACAACTCCCCACAGCACAACCTTGTGGAAGAGCCCATTTTGATTGGCTCCACTGTACAGGAATCCAACAGGGAGGAAAAGCCCCAGAGATCCCTTAGGAGGAGGGCCTCCAAATCCATCCCAGGGTGCTCTGAGGAGGAAAGACCCGCCTTCTGCATGAAAGGTGGACAGAGCTTCAGCCGGGGCTCTGAGCTGGTCCATGAGCAGCTTCATGATGGGGAGAAACCCCACAAGTGCTTGGAGTGTGGGAAGAGCTTCAGCAGGAGACACCACCTGATCAGACACCAGAACACCCACACTGGGGAGAGGCCCTATGAGTGTCCTGAGTGTGAGAAGAGGTTTCAGACCAGCTCCCGCCTCCTCAGGCACCAGCGTATTCACACAGAGGAGAGGCCCTTCCGCTGCCCCGACTGCAGGAAGGGCTTCAATCGCAACTCCACCCTCATCAGGCACCGGCGCATCCACACTGGGGAGAGGCCCCACGAGTGTGGGGAATGTGGGATGAGCTTCAGCAGAAACTCCCACCTGATCCGCCACCAGAGGATCCACACCAGGGAACGGCCCTACCAGTGTGAGCAGTGTGGGAAGAGCTTCAGCCACAGATCAAACTTGATCTGCCACCAGAACACCCACGCAGAGGAAAGGCCATACAAATGTGGGGAATGTGAAAAAGGTTTCAACCGGAGGTCCAAACTGATCATCCACCAAATGAGCCACACTGGGGAGAGGCCCTATGACTGTTCTGAGTGTGGGAAGAGATTTAGGAGCAGCTCCCATCTCCTCAGGCACCAGCGGATTCACACTGATGAGAGGCCCTTCCGCTGCCCCGACTGCAGGAAGGGCTTCAAGCACAACTCTCACCTCGTCACCCACCGGCGCATCCACACTGGGGAGAGGCCCCACGAGTGTCCCCAGTGTGGGAAGAGCTTAACCCAGAGCTCTCACTTGACCAGACACCAACGGAGTCACTGGTAAGGGAAGTCCTGTGAGTGCCCTGAATGTGGGAAGAGCTTCGTGCTCTGCTCCAACCTCATCCCCCATCAGACGACCCACGTTGGGCAGAGTCCTGGTGACCCACATTCCCTGTGATCTCCTTTGGGAAGACACTGGGCTGGTGGTCTTCTTGTTTGGTGGTCCTTAATATTCTTTTGATTCATTTCCATCCCTTTAAAATAGACAAAATTTTGATAAAAATCAATAAACTTACCAAAGTCATCTAAAGCCTCACTTTTTATTAGTGTTTCCAGGGAATCTGGGATTCAGGGAGATACGTGGGAGCATGTAGGGGTTTGGGGGTTATTTGGTGTGGTTTTCTCCATTTCTTGGCACTCAAAGGGACAAGGGAGTTTGATCTGTCACCTCACAACCACTCAATGGCACTGAAAACTATTCAATCCCACCCTACAATTACTCTGTTCCAGAGCCCCTCAGGGTGGGATGGGTTGGAAGGGGATTGGGCAAAGTGTGCCACAAATCAGGAGGTGTGAGATGGGCATTGGGTAGGGCAGGATGGGTGGGTTGGGGTTTGTAAGCTGGGAAATGGGGGAAATAGGGCTTGGGAAGGAGGTCTCAGTGTCCAGCATGGGTGGGATGGGTTTGGGTTGGGATTGGGGAGGTGGGATCTGGAATGAGACTGCCAAAATTTGGGGATGATGAAGGGAGGGGGAACCTGTTACTGAGGGAGATTTTGGATATTCCATGTTCCTGAAGAGATATTGGGGTATCTCATGTTTCTGAGGGAGACACCTCCTGCACCAAAATTCTGCCCTGGGAGAGACTTCTCTTTCTCCTCACCTCCAGGCTGAACCTTCCAAGCTGCACTTTGGGGAGGTTTCCTTCTCTTGCCACTCCCAAGAAATCTCTGTCTGCTGCTGTTCACAAACAGAGAAGGGCTGCTGGGGGATGTGGTGGTCGGGGCCATCTGGGGCACAGTGACCATGAAATAATCGAGTTTTCAATATTCAGTTAAACAAGGAGGTGGCATCAACAAAACTTCTACGCTGGACTTCCAGAGGGCAGAGTTGGGCCTGTTCAGGATGCTGATTTGGAGACTACTGAATCAAGTACTGCTTGTTTTAAGGGAAGGAGCCCTTCAACAAAGGGGTCCAGGAAGGACTGATGTACTTCAAGAAAGAAATCTTGGAGACACAAGGCTGTGCCTGTGTGCCAAAAGATGAGCTGGCAAGGAGAACAAACTGGCCTGGATGGATGGGAAGCTTTGGCAGGAACTCAGGGCAAAAAAGAGGATGCATCACTTTTGGAAAGAGGGGAAGGCTGCCCAGGAAATGTTTAAGGATGTCATTAGGTCCTGAGAAAGAAGATTAGGCATGTGAAAGCCCAATTAGAACTTAATCAGGCCACTTCTGTCAATGATATTAAAAATGTTATTACAAATACAATAATGGCAAAAGGAGGGGCAAGGACAACCTGCACTCTTTATTGAATGCAGGGGGAATACAGTAACTAAATATGAGGAGAAGGCTGAGGTACTGAACACCTTCTTTGCCTCAGTTTTCAACATTAAGACAGGTTGTCCTCAGGACAAATGTCCTCCTGAGCTGGTGGATGGGGACAGGGAGCAGAACAGCCCCTGTAATCCAGGAGGAAGCAGCTGGTGACCTGCTGAGCCACTCAGATGCTCACAGGTGTATGGGATTGGATGGATCCATCCTGGGGGAATGAGGGAGCTGGGGGATCAGCTCCCCCAGCTGCTCTCCATCATTTCTCCTCAGTCCTGGCTCACTGGGGAGCTCCCAGAGGACTGGAGGTGCCAATGCGAGCCCATCCCCAAGAAGGGCTGGCAGGAGGATGTGGGGAACTCCAGGCCTGTCAGCCTGACCTGGGTGCCTGGCAAGGGAATGCAACAGATCCCCTTGAGTGCCATCACAGGGCACCTGCAGCATGGCCCAGGATCAGACCCAGCCAATGTGGGTTTAGGAGGGGCAGGTCCTGCCTGACCAACCTGAGCTCCCTTTATACCCAGGTGACCCACCTGGTGGATGTGGGAAAGGCTGTGGATGTGTCTACCTGGACATCAGCAAAGCCTTTGACACCGTGAGCCACAGCATTCCCTGGAAAAGCTGCAGCCCACGGCTTGGGCAGGTTCCCTCTTTGCTGGAGAATGAAGAACTGTCTGGAGGCTGGGCCCAGAGAGTGCTGGGGATGGTGCTACATCCAGTTGGTGTCCAGTCCCTGGTGGTGTCCCCAGGGATGTGTGTTGGGCCCAGTCCTGTTTAATATCTTCATGGATGATCTGGGTGAGGGGATGGAGTCCAGCATTAACAAATTGCAGATGGCACCACGCTGGGTGTGAGGGTGGATCTGCTGGAGGGCAGGACAAGGAGACACAGCCTTGGGCTGCACCAGGGAAGGTTTAGGCTGGAAAACAGGAAGAAGTTCTTCACAGAAAGGAGGATTTGGAATTGGAATGGGCTGGCCAGGGGGAGGTGGCAGAGTCACTGTCCCCCTCCAGGGGCACTTAGTGGTGTGGTCTGGGTGACAAGGTGGTATTTAGGGCATTGGTTGCCCTTGATGATCTCCAAGGTCTTTTCCAACCTGATTCTGTCATTCTGTGATGATTGGGACGCTCTGGGGAAGCAAGGGGCCATTGTGACACTGCGGGACCTCGTGGAACTAAGAGGACCACAGTGACACTGTGCAGCCCCAAAAACCCCCCAAAAAGGGGCCATTGTGACACTTGGGGGCTTCATGGGACCAAAAGTCATGTTGGCACTACAGGGCCCCATGAAACCAAGGGAACACAGAACACATCTGGCTGGTTTGCCCTCCCAGGGGCTGCCTTACAGTTCCAGCTGATGTTCACATCCCAAGGGCCACTTCTCCTCTGGCCCTGGAGCACTGGGGCTCTGGGCTTTCCTTCCTGTGGAAAAGAACTGTCCTCTTCCTCCTGCGGGTGTCCATGGCCAAAATGGGGAATCCACCTCCCACATTCTGAATATCCTGGGGTAGCTCCCAGACAAAATCTGCCATTACTGAGAAGTCTTACTGGCCTTGGCTTCCCGAGGCCTGGCTCTCATCTGCCTTTGAAACACTGGGGCTCTGTGCTTTTCTGCCTATGGAAAAGAACTGTTGTTCTCATCCACATACCCATGGCAGAAATTGGGATTCCACTGCCAAAATCCCATCTATCCAAGGGTTGCTCCCAGACAAGCACTACCAGGACAGACAGGTTGGGCTGGCTGTGTCCTCATGGGGAGCCACCTCTCATCTTCCCCTTAAACACTTGGACTTTGTGCTTTTCCTTCCTGTGGAAAAGAACAGTCATTCTCCCCCAGGTGCCCAGGGCCAAAACTGGGATTCTAGATCCAAAATTCTGTATATCCAAAGATTGCTTCCGGATGAATGCTGACATAAAGACAGGTCTGGGTGTCATTAGTCTTTTGAGGTGCACCTCTCACTTGCCCCCAAAACACTGGGGCTCTGTGCTTTCCTTCCTGTGGACACTTGCCCTTCTCATCGGGGTGTCTGCAGCTGTAACTGGAATCCCACTTTCAAAATTCCATCTCTGCAAGGGCTCTTCCAAGATGAATGCTGCCAGGATGGATGGGTCCTGCTGTCTTTGGTCTCCTGTGATTTGGTGACATAAATCATGAAAAATGAGGTTTGGTTGTAGAAACCTGCAAGAGTGGGACAGGAGGGATAAGCCGGGGCCCCTCTGATGCTCACAGTGAGTCCCCCATGGCCCCTTCCTTCCCATAACCTGTGCTCTGAGCACCCTGCTGGGACTGGGCTCATCCCAAATGCTGTGCACACCCTTCTGGCTAGAAACAACAGCTTTTTTAATTCTTTTATTTTGGTAGTAGAACTAAATTTTCCTCAAAAAATAACCCCTGCTTGCCCTTTTTTAAAACACCCACACAGTGTGAATTCGCCTATCGTATATGTGTTATGTTTATTTGAAAAATGTTTTGAAGAGAAAAACACATGTACTATTTTATGTCTTCCAGTTTTCATAAGGAAATCTGACTGGCTTTGTTTTGTTCTGGTACTGCAGGCTTCAGACCCATTCCTTGCAGTCTAATTAAAGATGAGTTTCATGGCACAGAAGACTACCACAGAGAACAAAGTATAAACAATTGAAAATTAATCTTATTTGGATTATGACTTGTGGTCCTTATAAAAACCCTTTCCAAGGGCTGGGTTTTCAAGCTGGAGGATGAAGTACAGCGAGTATCTATGGATAATGCTGGAGCCCATCTCAGCAGATGCAGAAATGGGCCAGAATCCAGCATTTGGGGTGTGAATTTGGGGTCCTGGCCTTGCCCCAAAGGAGAGACAGGATGTCCCCTGCAATGTCTGCATGGAGCAGACAGAACAGATGGGGAAGTGTCTGCAGGGCCCCTGGGAGGGAATCTTGGGGCTCCTGTCAGCAGGATCCTTTTGTAGCTTCAGCCTGGGCTGGGCAGCACTTCCATCTGCAGCTTCCATGTGCTGCTCCAGCAGCTGCTGCTGGGGACCCTGAGGGAAGAGGCCCCGGGAGGGATGGAAATGCTGCAGGGACAGCACCAGCCAGGGCCAGGAATGAGCTTTGCCTTCCTTGCTGGTGCAATGAGGCTCCTTTGGTGCAAGAGGAGGCAAAGATAAAGTCAAGTTCAACAGGAAAAATATAAAACATTGGAAGCCCGTCAAAATGCCACACATTCATCTGTTAGCTCTGGGCTTGAGAGTTCAACTGATTTCTATTTTCTCGGTTTTTAAACACAGTTTAATTGGGCATATCTTGTCATTTTTTTCTGCTCTCCTGATCTTGAAAAAGGTTCTGTGCTCCTGTGAGGCACATCTGGAGGGGTGGTTGGCAACCATGGAATCCTCTGGGAAAGCACTTGATTGACTTCAGGGCAGGGCTGGAGAGCTCAGCCTGAGGACAGAACTGTTCCAGATGCCTCTGTCCATGCCCAGCTCCTCACAGCTGAGTCCCTGAACACACACGGTGGTTTATAGGGATTTATTTTCCCCTCCTGTTCACTTGGAGGTGATTTTGGGATCCTTTAGAGGAACATCTGACCAGCCCCTGTCCTCATTCCATTTTATTCTCTCCACTTTGGCGTTGGCCTGCTGGGTTTGACATGGAAATTGGTAGTGTCTCCCCGTTCTTCCGTCCACTCCTACACCGTAACATGTATTAAACCCTGCAAATAGCCTCATTTATCTGGTGGGGAAGATGTGAGGTGGAGAAAGTTAATAAGATTTGTTTTCATGAACCCTGTGATGGTAAAGAAAAATGAGATTTGTGATTTTGGTGTGGTGGTGGGTGTTGGGATTTGGGGGCTTATTTCTTGTTCTTGTTCTTATTATCTATTAGTATTACTTTTCACTGGAAAGACTTTTAAATCTTAGACATTATTAAGCATGTCTGGATGTCACTCACTGGGAAAATTCCCTTGCTTTTCCCACAAGATTAAACTGTACAGTCAACTCCAAGTAGCCAGTGGATTCTAGAGATGGAAAATGCTGTTAATGGTGGGTTTGGTGTGGTTTGGAGCTGGAGAAGGGTCTCATCCCCTCCCGGAGGTGCCCCAAGCCCGCTCTGCTGCCACGTCTGCACTGGCGGCCCCTCAGGGCTGCCCTGCCCTGGGGACATGGTGGGACCCCCCTCCTGCCAGGGCTGAGGCTCCTCATGGCCCCTCAGAGCCCTTCATGGCCCTACAGAACCTCTCCTGGCCCCTCATGGCCCCTCACAGCCCCAGGCATGGGGCTCCTCCCAAAGCAGGAGGGGTCGGGCCCTGCTTGTTCTCCTTTCATTTCGGTCCCTTCCCAGCCCTGAGGAAAGAAAGGCTGCAATGGAGCCTTTCCCCAGCCTTTCCCTCTGGGTTCATTGCGGCTGAAGCTCTGTGCTGGCGCTGGCCCCAGCGCCAACATCCCCGCAGCCCCGCAGGCCTTTGGTGTCCCCCCGTGTCCATTCCCTGTCCCCGAGTCCCGCCCGGCTCTGGCAGCAGCAGGAGCCGCAGCGCAGCGGGCGCCGGCCCGGCCCAGCCGGGGCTCCCGGGCAGGAGCAGCAGCAGCGCCGGCCCCTTCCCACCTGCTCCTGCCTCGCCTTCCAAGGCTTTTGTCCACCTCAAGTCGGCACTAGAGCAACAATCACCCACCAACAGCCCTGATTGCTCAGGGCCCGCCTGTGCTGCCCTGACCCAGCCTGCAGAGAAAGAAAGGATCGGCTTCCAGCGCTCTTTTCAGCACTGTTTTACTCACCCTGAGGTGACAGCAGGAGCTGCTGCTGCCTTTGCCTTGGCAATTGTAGATCATGGCTGCTCTTGTCCCTCTTCTGGTGGCCACTTGAATTTTATCAGTAAAACTGCAATTGCCCTTTTTGATCAGTGCCACCCAGAGGTGCTTTTATGATAGGAAACTCTGGCATCATGAGTAGCAGATCTCCAAATGTTCACAACTCCCTAAGGAGCACAAAGTTGAGGAGAATTAAAGCCACACAGGCCACATTTGCAGCACTCAGACACAGCCCTGTTGCTGCTGCTGCTGCTGAAATAGAATCAACTGGCAGAGGCCATCACAGAAATTATCTCTGCAGTGTCAAATAAAATGAAGAAAATCCACCAGGAGAAAGAAAAACCAGAACTCCTCGACTCGCTTCATTGCTTCCTCCGAGCAGCAGCAGCAGCAAGTGGAGATGGGCAGAGGTATTTGCAGCTGCTGCTGATCCCAGCTGGAGCCCAGCCTGCTGCCCAGGGCCAGCGGGAACCTGAGCCCAGCCCGGGCAGCTCCCGCAGTGTCGGGAGCTCAGCGCAGGCGGGGCCAGGCCCAGAGCCCCGGGCACGGCCACCCATTGCGGGGCAGCGGCGCAGGCGGAATGTCCTGCGGCCCAAACCTCCTGCTCCTGCCACACAGCAGCGCCCATCCTTCTCCCCCTGCTCCTCCTCTCCCACCACGGCACCAATTCCAGCTCCCAGGAGCCTTCCCAAGACAGGGCTCAGGCTCCTGTTTCAGCCTGAGTGTCCCTGCAGAGGAACAGGGCATCTTTCAGGCACTTCCACAAGCTCAGGCTTCTCATTTCGTGAGGCATCTGGGATGAAAATGGTCTTTTTCAGAAAAAAAAATGCAGAGGGAATGGATCAGAAATTATTAGAAAAAATGACCCTTCTTCCAGACAAATTCACCAAGTCATTCTCATTTTGAATTTCTCCTTTTCAGATTCTTCCAGTCTGTTTGGAGTGGTAAAGCTTGTTCTGGAGTTTATCATGAACTGATTGTGCTCTTGATTTAGATCAATGCCTGAGATGTAGAATCATCTAAACTGAACACAGAAACAAACTCCCTCTGTCAGCCCATTTTCATGTTCTAGATCACTTTCCAGGTGTCCATGGGCATGTTGGAATGATTATCACACAACTCTCCACTCCTGGCTGCAGCCTCTGGATATTATTTCGCTGCATTCAGCCAGGCTTATAGTCTCTAGCAACTCCTGGTACCCTGTCATGTATTCTTAGGGTAGAACAGTAACAAGGAAAACTTTTAAAATAGCACAACTCCCCAGTCCTCAGGGAAAAAGAAGAAGCTGTAAAGTACTCCAAACATCTGACCTTCTTTGCTGCAAAAGTCGTTCTGCACACACAGTGTGGAAAGCCAAGGGAAGGTGCAGTTGGTGGCACATCTTGTGACAAAAGTTTGACCTCATTCTCCAAGAAAGGTTCTTGAAAAGGGCAGACATGACTGTGGCGAAGATTGTGGGAAAATTGAAACATTTCCAGAAGTGAAATGAAAATGGAAAGAAACAATCCAAGATGTTTTCTGCTATAGATTTCTATGCTCCCATTTTCTATCTTGCACTACTTCTCCATCCCATTCATTCCAAATGGATCTCACCTCTAAGACCAATGGCTTAGCGAGTTTTAGACACTGTAAAATACCATGAGCTACACACAGTTTGCCTTCCCCTGTTCTAGTTGGAAAGCAATGCTGGAGCCACAAGTGCAGGGCTTGGGTCAGGCACCAATCTTACAGGCAGGGAATGTGCCCTGACAGTGTGTGAGCCTGAGCAGGGCCAATGCCCAGCAGCGTTGCTGTGCTCGGGTTCCATGGAAGCATCCCAGGAGCAGCTGCTGAGGTCAGGAGCCATGGCAGGCACCAGGCTGCTCCAAAGGCCCTTGGCAGGGTGGGCTCCTGGCCTGGCTCTGTGTGCCAGGAGCCGGCAGCGCTGGGTGCAGGGAGCCCAGGGAGGGCACAGAAATGCTGGGCTGGGAAATGCTGGGGGGGACAGCGAGATGGGCGTGTGCAGCCGGCCAGGGCACAGCAGCAGCACGCACAGGGGGCACAGCCTGCAGGACACATGGCTAAGGGCTGGGCAGGGCTGGCAGGGCCACAGGCACCCAGGCCTTTGTCCCCTGGGCTCTGGCAGCGCCTCTGGAGGCCCCACAGGAGGAACTTTCCTTTCAGGGCCTGCACTTTGCTCCTCCCTGGCCCCTCCCTGAGGAGGCTGGCAGGGCTTGCAGTTTGATGACATTTGCCCTTGCTGCCCCTGCCATCCCACTGGCCCACAAAGAGCCCCGAGGCACCCGGGAGGGACAGGCCCTGCTGTGCCAGGCCTGGGCTCAGGGCTTGGCCTTTCTGCTCCCTCCAGCCAAGGCAGGCCTTGCTCAGCACTGCAGTTCCTGCTGCTGTGCCCCAAGCTGGCTCGGCCGCTGTTGGAAAGGGACTTGAGGTACCTCGATCCCCTCAGGGGGCACATGGGAGAAAACAACAAACTTCTCACCAGGTGGAGAACAAACTTTTAACTTGCAAACATCAGGCAATGAGATAGTTAGGAAATCTTAAAGCATCACGGAATTCTAGGAAATCACTTCACAAAACACTGACTGAGCAAACTCTGACCTGTCCAAGTTCTCCAGCTTTCCAGAAGAGTAAATCAGGAAAAAAGAGAGAGGGAGAGAAAGATCCACAGTCCCTCCTGGATCCAGCACCATCTCAGCTGCTGGGAGCGCTGGGGCCATGGGACGTGTCAGTGTCACACCCGTGTCACAGCCTCACCTTCTCTGGTCCCTCTCACAGGTGGGGTTTTTGGGGTGCCAGGGGCTGGACAGCCACTTTGGGGCTGGAGCAGAGGCTGCAGTTGCTGGGGCTGGGGCAGTGACCGCCCCACCTACACAGAACTTGCCCTGGCCCCCAAACACACCCTGGAGATGTCTGGGGTCATTCATCATTTCTCTGCTCTCCAGCACCGAGGCAACGGACTGTGGCTGCAGCTCTGAGCTGTTGCCCAAGGCAACCACCCCTGTCAATGGGGCTCCATGGAGCTGCTCTAAGAACACCCAGCAAAAGTTGGGGAGTGCTCTACAAGTGCCTCAGAAACATGGGATACTCCATGGAGTATGGAATATCCAAAACCCCTCAATAATCAGTTTCTCCTCCTTTCATCATTCCCAGCCTTTAGCTGTCTCCTTCCAGACCCCACCCCACCTCCCCAGTCCTAACCCAAACCCATCCCAACCCATGCTGGACATCAAGACCCCCTTCCCAAGCCCTATTTCCTCCATTTCCCACCTCCCAAACCCCATCTCACCCATCCTGCCCCACTCAATGCCCACTCACCCCTCTCTTATTTGCATCTCACTTTGCCCAATCCTCTTCCAACCCCATCCCACCCTGAGAGGCTGTGGAATCAAGTAATTTTGGGGTGGGATTGAGTAGTTTTCAGTGACATTGAGTGGTTGTGAGGTGACAAATAAAACCCCCTTGTCCCTTTAAGCACCAAGACATGGAGAAAATCACACCAAATACCTCCCACACCCCCAAATTATCCAAAGTATCTCTCTGAATCCCAGATTTTCTTGAAACACTGGAAAAAAAGTGAGGCTATAGATGCCCTTGATGAGTTTATTGATTTTTATCAAAATTCGTATATTTTAGAGGCATGGAGATGAATCAAAGGAATATTAGGGAAAACCAAAGACAAAGACCACCAGCCCCGTGTCTTCCCAATGGAGATTACAGTGAATGTTGGTCACCAGGGCTGTGACCTACGTGGGTCCTCCAGTGGGGGATGGAGGAGGAGCAGAGCACAAAGCTCTTCCCACAGTCGGGGCACTCTCAGGGCCATTCCCTTACCGGTGACTCTGTTGGTGTCGGGTCAAGTGAGAGCTCCTTGTGAAGCTCTTCCCACACTGGGGACACTCGTGGGGCCTCTCCCCAGTGTGGATGCGCCGGTGCCTGATGAGGGTGGAGTTTCGCTTGAAGCCCTTCCCGCAGTCAGGGCAGCGGAAGGGCCTCTCCTCTGTGTGAATCCGCTGGTGCTGGAGGAGATCAGAGCTGGTCTTAAACCCCTTCCCACACTCAGAACAGTCATAGGGCCTCTCCCCAGTGTGGTTCATTTGGTGGATGATCAGCTGGCCCCTCTGGTTGAAGCCCTTCCCGCATTCACCACACTTGTATGGCCTTTCCTCAGCGTGGGTGTTCTGGTGGAGGATCAGGCTGGAGCGCTGGCTGAAGCTCTTCCCACACTGCTCACACTCATAGGGCCGTTCCCTGGTGTGGATCCTCTGGTGGACGATCAGGCTGGATCTGTGGCTAAAGCTCATCCCACATTCCCCACACTCGTGGGGCCTCTCCCCAGTGTGGGTGCGCCGGTGGGTGACGAGGGCAGAGTTGTGCTTGAAGCCCTTCCTGCAGTCGGGGCAGCGGAAGGGCCTCTCCTCTGTGTGAATACGCTGGTGTGAGAGGAGATCTGAGCTGGTGAGAAACCTCTTCCTACACTCAGAACACTCATAGGGCCTCTCCCCAGTGTGGATCCTCTGGTGCCTGATCAGTTGGGACCTGCAGCTGAAGCTCTTCCCACACTCCAAGCACCTGTGGGGCTTCTCCCCATCATGAAGCTGCTCATGGACCAGCTCAGAGCCCTGGCTGAAGTTCTGTCCACCTTCCTGGCACGGGTCGGTTCTTTCCTCCTCAGAGCCCCCTGGGATGGGTTTGGAGCCCCTCCTCCTGTAGGATCTCTGGGGCTTTTCCTCCCTGTTGGATTTCTGTGCCGTGGAGCCGCTCACAACGGCCTCTTCCGCAAGGTTCTGTTGTGGGGATTTGTCCTCTCTGGTCTCCATCCTCAGCTCCTTGTCTGGGGGAGGAAGGACAAGGAGAGAATGGGATTTGCCTCTGTGCCAGAGGGAAGGGGAAGGGGATCCCCTCAGTCCATCCCCAGCAGGACGGTGTTGGCAGTGGGGTTGTCCTGCAGCCGGGGGCCGTGCTGGGCTGGGAGATGGAGCAGGAGAGAGGGGGAAAGGGGCACTGACTTCCTCCTCACCTGCCTGACTGTCCCAGGGCATCTTCCACTTCCTCGCAGCCTAAAATAAAAATCTAAAAATTAAACTAAAAATGCAGTAGAAAAAAGAACCAAAACAACAGACAAAGTCAGAATACAACCTGACACCCAGTTAGTCAGGGTGTTGGTGGCTGCAGCCCTCCTGCAGTGACAGATGTGGTTTTCTTGAAACAATGACCTTGTAGAAGGGTGTAGCTTTCCTCTGATGGTCCAGTGGTGGTGCAGATGGGTCTGGCGCTCCTCTGGGAATCCAGTGGAAACAGGCTGCTTCTGGTGTGGTAAATATCAGATTATATCCAGGTAGGAATGCTTGGCTCCTCCCTGTGGGTGGAGCATCTCACAATGGGATGATTTACTTTTATCAGTCATGCAGTGAGCATCAATGGCCCAGTAGCAGAAGATAAGCCCCTGGAGGGAGGATGAGTTGTGGAAGAGATAAAGAACACTGTCCCACCTTGTTTTAACAGCTGGGCCATTAACAGGAGACAATCCCTGGAGTTATGAGGGATGGGCCATGGAAGAGATAAAGAACACTGCCCCACCTGGTTTTAACAGATGGGAATGGAATACAAACTTTTGGTTCCATCTTGCATTGCAACCCAAGACTATCGGTGAAATGCATATTCATGAAGACTATTCACATTTAAACATTCCTTTGTGTGCACATTTTCTGGCAATTCTTTAGCTTAGTTTGACCCCTGACCTCATCTTCCTAAAGGATGTGCCATAATGCAGATGTGTTTTTGAGACTTTAGTGTTTTATTTCCTTTTGAGGCCTCCTGGTCTGTGGTTTGGCAGTTATTGATGGCCAAAGGGTCAGTGGTGGATTCCTCCTGGCTTTTTCTGTGTTATTTGCCTGTTTTGGTTTTTTTTTCAATGTTATCTTATCATCCAGACATTTTCACCAACGTTTTTTTTTCAATCAACATTAGCCATTTCACTATTGTCAGTCAGTTACAGAAATACAGGCATCAGTCATTATTTCCCAACCATAGTCACTTCTGCAAAGATAATTAGCACATTTTATTTTTTTAATATTAATATAGTCGATTAAATAGTATGTTTATATTATTGTATATATTTGTATTTATGTTTATTATTATTGTCTTTATATTATGTATTTATAGTTTTATAATATACTCTGTTTCAATATTTTGCAATACCATAAAATATAATACATCTATCACACTGAAATATGCAATCTCCACAGGGATTAGGGTATTAACTGCTAAAGGGTGACAAATTAGACTATATCAAAAGCTGTTTAAAAGAGATTACAAACTGCACTGTGTCAAAATAATTTGCAAAAGCCAAGATATAAGTGTGAATGCCAAGAACTACACAGTTGTTTCTAACAGGTCTCCTGGCCTAACAGAACACCAGGACTGTGCTAAATGAGCAGATTGAAGGAATTACAAGTCTGCATGCTAGGAGTACTGAGGACACATGAAAGGCTGTCTTCGTTTGAAAGACAGGGATCTGCTGGGGAGGGGCAGGGCCTCCCTAGAAATGGAGAATTCAAACCCCCTCCCTCCAAATCATTATAATTTAGAAAAGGAAAGGGGCTTTCAGGCAGAGGGATGAGGTTAAGAAAAACAGATCTTTACTCGTATATATAAAAAGGCAAAAAAACAACAAGGACTACAGCATTAATAGCAAACACAACCAGGAACCTTGGGAGGCATTGTTTCACAAAGCCCAGGGCAGTCCAATCTCTTGGGACCCTGAGAGCACCAAGTGGAAAAAATCCCGGGCTGGTGGATGGGATCAGAAGCTGTGCAGTGGCAGCTGGAATGGCAGGGATGTCCCAGCAGGGCAGGGCAGTGTGGGGTCACGGAGCAGCAAAAAGCCTCAAGGCAGCACCGAAGAAACGGCGGCAGCGGGATGGGGCTGGGCCAGCAGGGCAGGGGGACACGAGCTCAGAATTCCTGGGCACATGAGCAGGGGTTGGCAGATTTCACAGGACTGGACTCTTGTTTCTTTAACCTGAAAGTTACTAAATTACTTCACTTGCCTTTGCCGCACTTTGAATGTGACTCATCTCTTGGCATTTGCATCCAGCTGTTTCTTGAGAAAAGAGGTGGCCTGAGCAGCAACTAGACTGGAAGTCTGGCAGCAGTGCAGTCTGTCAGCTCAGCCACAACACCCAGGAGCAGTATGAAGAGGAAATTATTCTGTACTGAGGGCATTTGCTTCAGTGTACAGGTTTGTACTCTGTGTCGAGTACTGTATTTTAAAATGCAAATGTAAGCTTTGTGGTTTACATACAAGAGATGAATTCTTTAGAACCATAGATTTAAGATGGAGGCTTGGGGGCCGTAACTGAAGTGGCACAAATAGAAATCAGAGCAGTCCAGGCTGCTCCTGAAGCTGAGCACAAGGAAAGCTCAGCACTGCAGCAGCTCCCCACAGAGGTGGTGCCCTCTCCATGGCTGGGGCTGCTCAGGGCCCTGCTGGATAAAGCCCTGAGCAGCCTGGTCTGATCCCTCAGCTGCCCCTGCCGTGCTCTGGAGGTTGGGCTGGGGCACCTCCTGAGGCCCCTCCTGCCCCAAGTTGTTCTGTGATTGTGTCCCAGAGCCCTGCAGCAGCCAGCCTGGCTCAGGGCACCAGCCTGCACTTCCTCACTTTGGAGTTCTGCAGCGGCTTTGACTTGTCTGATTGTCCTTGGGAGATATTCTTCTCTTTAATGCTTCATTGCCATGGCTATCTGTGCATGCACTGAAGAGAAATGAACTCAGTTTCTGGGGAAATGAGCAGCTGCAAGTTGAGGGTGCGAATTTTAGATGGTTGATAACTGGGTCTTGCAGGGCCTTGGGGCTGGCCATGGATTTCCCAGCAAAGGCTGCAAAGACACTGGAACAGACTTGTCTCTGGATTTCTCAGTCCCTGTGGATTGGTTTTCAAACCTGTGGATGGATTGCTGAAAGTCTCTAGGTGCTTGTTGAACTCCAGGAGTTTTACCAGAGCAGACTTTCTTGGTTGATTTTCCAACCTATACTCTGAATTTTGAATTTGAACCATTCAAGAGCATAAAATTGAATTAAGTTGGTTTTTACTTCTTCCCATGTCAGTAAAGTTTTTTTACCTTTGAGAACTTTTTTTAGTTTTCTGCAGGGGCATATGCTTGTCTCTGATGATTTTGCAGTTTTCTTCCTCAGTACTGTTTTCATTACATGACTTTTATCAGTATTTTATAAATGCTTAATGTCTGAAAAGTGTAATTCAGATAAATTTATCACAGCCCATAATCAGCCTCAAAGATTTTCCAGATTATCTGAAGGGGGTATAGGTAATTTAAAGGTGTCAAATACCACAGTCACTTAGAGCTTGATCTCTCAAAGTACTCATCAGCATTTTTAAACAGTATCCTTTTCCATCTCCTTTCATGTAAGAAAGGTCTTATTCCTGCCTCATGGTGTCCCACAATTAAAACCCCACAGCTCTGTTTAGTACCTGTAGGTAGTTGAATTGCACTGTTTCCTTTGAAAGCAGGTACGTGCTTGGGCTGCAGCCCTTGAAAGAATTCCTGATTGCAACATAATTTTGTGTGTCACAGGAGGTTACTGCTGCTGGGAGGCTCTGTGCTGATCCTTTGGAAGAACGTAAATAATATTGAAGGATAAATCAAATGGAAAACTCAGACAACAGAGTGATTGATTGTTTTAAGGGTCTTAATTTTGTCAGTTTTCCCTTCCTTTAATTTTTTAAAAAATAATTGTATTTTAAAGTGAAAGTCTGTATTTCAGCAAAAATTTATTTGAAAGTTTAGTGGGCCATTCATTCACCCCAAATCTGGTACCAGTTCTTTGACTCAATGATGACTCAGAAAATTTGCAGTCATTCCTCTTGAACTTTTTCTCACCTCTTATCTTATCTTTTTCTTATCAGTGGTATTGCTGACAAAATTTAAAGGCCCATACTTTGGAAAAAAAACCCTTTTTATAGATCATCAGATTATTTTCATTGTGGGAAAGAGGTATTAGTTGGAAATAGATTCTCTTAGGAAAAGTAAGATTTTCTATTTTGAGGTGATGTGTTGAAAGAGATTCATGGAAAGATTTGACCCATTTATCTCCATCTGATTTGAGGGGGAAGATGTGCAGGCTCTGAAGAGCAGCATTTGATGGCCTCAAGTTGGGCAACTCCAAACCCAAGGTGTCTGTTTGGGAAAATGTTGATTTCTGTAGAGCAGGTACTAAAGTTGGGGCCAGAGCTGGGAAGTGTGGCTCCCAGCCCAGAGCCATCATCTCCATAAAACCACTCCTCCAAAGTCCTGGCATATTTTGGGATAGCCTGCACCTCAACAGTGAAAACCAAAGCCTTGAATAAAGAACAGAGAAGGGAAAGGGTAAAAAATGTCAAAGAAAGTAATTTGCATGTCTTGGGAGCAGAGAAATCACTTCAGTGAGCCATCTCTGACAGAGAGTTTTGGAAAACGAACACGGAATATTAAATTCACTGCATGGAAAAAAGCCAACTCCATGCTCAGGCCATGATATTTATCAAAAGCAAGTCTGTGATTGCAGGAACTCTCCTGCACAGAGGAATCCTGCAGGGCCAGCTGCTCTCCAGAAGGAGCCTGTGAGCTCCATCAGCCTTTTTGTCAAGCAGGGGCCAAGTCCCAAGTGTAGCAAGTGATTGAAAGATCCTGCCCAAGCCGTGCCCAGGTGACCCAAGGTGAAGGGGGGCAGACCCCAGAGCCTTTTGGGGACACCTGGGACACACCTGGGACCCCCTGAAATCTCTTTGGGAGACCCCAGACTCTTTTGGGGACACTTGGAGACGCCCAAGACTCCCCATGGATTCCCCAGACACATTTGGGGACTCCCCTGATACCCCAGACCTATTGGAGGCACCTGGGACTCCCCCACACCTATTTAGGGGGCCCTTTGGGACCCCCCAATCTGCATAGAAACCCTCTTGGGACACCCCAGACCTATTTGCAACTCCGCAGAGACCCCAGACCCAGTTGGAGACTCCCAAAAACTCTCTGGAACCTTTTGGGACCCCCCCACCCCCCACCAGACCCATGTATGGACACCCGGGACACACCTGGGAGCCCCCAGACCCATTTGGGGACCCCCAGAGACCCCAAACGCATTTGGGAATGCTCCAGGACCCCCTTGGGACACCCCAGACCCATTTGGGAACCTTCAGAACCCCCCGAAATTCCCCTGGGCCACCCCAGGCCCATTTCTGCCCCTCCCTCTCTCTTTCACCGCAGTTCCAGATCCCCCCTGGGTAACTTAGGGGATATTTGGGGGTTATTTTGTAGAGATTTTGGAGTAAATTTGAGGAATATTTTGGGGTAATTTTGGCAATATTTTGGGACTATTTTGAGCTCATTTTAGTCTAATTCTGAGGTAATTTTGCTGAGATTTTGGGGATAATTTGGGGTAATTATGGGGATTTTGGAGGTAATTTGGGGTTAATCTTGGTGTAAATTTCTGGATATTTTTGAGTAATTCTGGTGGATGTTTTGTGATAAATTTTGGGTAATACTGGCTTTTCGAGAGGACATATTTTGGGGATATTTTGTGGTACTTTTTTGGTAATATTGTGGATATTTTGGGGTAATTTGGAGACAGGTGAGAGAAAGTTCCCCGGGAATGTTCCCAAAAAATTCCTAAAGTTCTGGGGGGAAAGTGCCCAAAATGTCCGCGAAATATTCCAGAAAAATTCCAAAAAATGTGTGGGGAATGTTTCTAAAATCCCCCAAGATGTCCCCAGAATATTCCCAAAAATGTGCATGGCATGTTTCTAAAATCCCTTGAAATATTCTGAAAAAGTTCCCACAAGCGTTCATGGAGTATATCTAAAATGTCCTTGAAATGTTCCCCAAAAATTCTCAATAATGTACGTGAACTGCTTCTGAAATATTCCCAAAATATTCCCAGAATCTTCTCAAAACATCCCCAAAATATCCCTGGAATATCTCCAAAATGTTACAAAAATATTTCTGGGATGTTCCCTAAACATGCCCTAAACATCCCTGAAATATGCCAACAACTTCATCAAAATATCCCCCAAATATTCCTAATTCCCTCCAAAATATTCACAGAACCTGTCTAAAATATCTCTGAAATGTCCCTAAAATATTCCCAGAATCTTCTCAAAATGTCCCCAAAATATCCCCAAGAACATTCCCAAAGTATTCCCAAATATCCCTACACTGTTACCAAAACAATTCAAAAATAGCCCCAAAATATTTTTTAACTGTCCTTGCTCAGCTGTAATGGCCCATTAACAGAAGAGATCCCCATGGAGGTAATGGGAGGGTGAACAGAGATAAGAATCAATGCCCCACCCGGTTTTAACAGCTGGCTTGTTATCAGAAAGGCACTTGCACCCTCCCTCCTGGAGATACAAGAGATAAAGAAAAAACACCTCCCCAGACAGGTTCCAAAAGATGGAATAGAATAAATCTTTTCTTTTCTTTTCTTTTCTTTTCTTTTCTTTTCTTTTCTTTTCTTTTCTTTTCTTTTCTTTTCTTTTCTTTTCTTTTCTTTATAGTAAACCCAAGAGACCCTTCATGGCTGACAGAAATTAGACTTTGTCCCCAGGCCCTGCCCACCATGTCCCTCATCCAAGCCCTGGCACTCCTATGGATCAGGAACAGTGTGGCCAGCAGGAGCAGGGCAGAGATTCTTCCCCTGTGCTCGGCACTGCTTGAGGCAGCACCTCGAGTGCTGTGTCCAGTTCTGGGCCCCCCAATTTAGGAACAACATGGAGGGGCTGGAGCGTGTCCAGAGAAGGGAACAAGGCTGGGGAGGGCTCTGGAACACAAGTCCTGTGAGGAGCAGCTGAGGGAGCTGGGCTTGTTTCTCCTGGACAAGAGGAGGCTCAGGGGAGACAAGGCAGTGTCAGGGCACAGCTTGGACTTGATGATGTCCAGGGTCATTTCCAGCCTTGCTGATTGTGTGATTCTCTGAAAGCAGCCTTGCAGCAGTGTCAGGATGAGGCCTGGGCCTCCTCTTCAGAAGGTGCAGCAGCCCAGGTCCCTCAGCTTCTCCTGAGAGCCCCAAAGCCCATCCTGTCAGTCCTGCAGAGCCTCTGCAGCTCCTCCTCATGGCCCACAACAGGAGCCCCACAGCCAGACACAGCAGCCCAGATGTGCCCCTCTGGCCTGGGGTGCCTCTGGCAAGGGAGCAGCCCCAGGCACTGCAGGAGCCTGCAGACAATTCCTGAAGCCCTTGGAGGATGATCCTGCTCCCCAAGGGACGTTCCCATGGTGCCAACTCAGGAACTGCAATGGGGAGTGGGGCCAGAGAGGAAAGGGCAACCAGGGATGGGCTGTTTGCAGGGGAGGGAACAGGAGAAGGCCACAGGAAGACATTTGTACCAGGGAAGTGTAAAGAAAGCCAAGGTGAAGCAAAGGAAATGCTCAGGGCAGTTTGGGGGTGGCTGCCAGGCAGCCCTGGCTCTGAGCATCAACGTCTGCAGTGGCACAGGAAACTCAGAGCTGATGGGAACAAACTCTCTGTGTGACTTGAGAGGCCACGCCAAAGCTGAGTGGTTTCCCTGCTGTGGCCCAGCCCTTCCTGGCCCCAGGGGCTGATGGCATTTGTGCTCCCTCAGGTTCATCTCCCCACACCAACAGCATGGGGGTGCTGAGGCCTGCTCTGGGCAGTGCAAACAGGGGCTCCTGAGGCAGTGCTGCCGTGTCTGTGCCTGCAAGGATGCGGCCCCTGTGTGAGCTGGGGGAGAGGCCAGGGCTGCCCAGGGGGGATGTTGTTGGCAGGTGCATGAGGACGCTCTGGGACGCTGCCCTGGGGTGTCCAGCGCAGTGGGGATGGATCAGCCCCTGCTCTTGTTAGAGAAACTAGAGCTAGGCCAGGTGACCCAGACGTGGTGTCCCCAGGGAGGGCTGCCATGGAAACAGTGGCCAGCCCTGACCCTTTCTGTCTGCCTGAGTTGCCTTTGGCCCTGGCAGTGGCGTTTGCTGCTGGTCCCGCGGCGCCTGAGCAGCCAGCGCGGCACAGGGCAGGTGGCCATGGCACAGCCCCCAGCAAGGGATCCCCTCTGCCTCTGGGCACTGACACCAGCCCTGAGCAAGGGGCCCAGGCAGTGGGCTCAGGGCAGTGCCCGTGGCCACAGCCCCTTGCCATGGCCCAGGCCAGCTTGGCATGATGATCCACCCTCACTCCTGGCCCAGGCCAGCCCTGTACTGCCCTTCCCCACTGCCTGTCTGCACACAAGCACTTCCAGGCCTCTCTGCATTGCCCTTGCCCTCACTCTGGCCTCACTCACACACCTCCCAACAACCCACCTGCAGCTTGGAGCCGCAAGGGGTTCAAAGCTTGTCTGTCCTTCAGGAGTTGGTCTAATTCTGCCTTCAGCCAACTCTGGATTTGTGTTTATTGCAGAACTTCCTGTGTGTCTAAATCATTCCTTGCATGGTTCTGCCTTGGGGAAGGGGAACTTCCTTGGTGGCAACTTGTCCTTGGCACACACTTGAGGAGATTGTCTGTTTTCACTGGGGATACTCCGGAGTTTTAGATTTCTAAAAAGGGAAGAAGACTCCTCTTTGACTCTGTGTGGCCAGTTTTTCAAGCAAAGCAGGTCCCAGGTGAGTGGTGAGAGACAGGATGGGGTTGAGCAATGTGGAGCAAGGTTGTCCACAGTGGGCCAGAGCTCAAGGCACAGCTGCTCTTACCAGGCCAGACCTCTCTGGGAGAGACTCTGGATCAGTATCAATAACAGAGTGCTGCAGTCACCTTTTCTCTAAAGACAAAAATAGACCCTTGAAAATAGGAATGTGGGTTTATTAGAAACTCTTTGAAAGCTTCCTTCATAACTCTAGGAAAAAGGCTTCCTAATGAACTGCACCAGACCAGAGGGAAATCAAGGCACAGCCATGGTTTGTCAGGACTTGCTTGATCCTAATGAGCCCCATGGTGCATTTGGTGCTGAGCCCTGGAACCTCAGGGCCTGAGAGGAGATTGCACAAACCTTTCCAGGAGTCAAAGTGAGAAGAAAAAGCAAAAGGGTCTCAAAGCATTAATGGGTCCCCCTGATGTCCATCCCCATCCAGGCCCCTCATGGAGTCCTTGGAGTAGAGAACTGGAAGCCAGGATTCCACAAAAAACTCACAGAGACTCAGGGTGGGATGGAACATCCAAAGTATGTTTAAAACCTTGAATATCTCAAAGCATTAATGAGCCCCACTGAGTGCCAATGCAAAGCTCCCAAGGGACTCAATAAGCAGATAATTGGAGGCCAATTATAACACACAGCACTCAGACTCAGTGTCAAAAAGTAGTTCCTTAATAAACTCTGAGTACTGTGAAGTGCTAATGAGCCCCACTGAGTATTGTTACTGACTTGGAATCCCAAAGGACTTGTTACAGTAGATAATTGGAAGGCACGATACAGAAATGTCTCACAGAGTCAGTTAAAGGGAACCACTAAGTACCTTATAATACCTAAAGTATTTTGAAGCATTAATGAGCCCCACTGAGTGTCATTACTGACAAAGCCTCTCAAGGGACTAATTACAGCAGATAATTGGATTGCACAACCTCTTAGAGACTCCAAGGCAAAAGAAAACCCAAAGTCCTTTGAAGAACCTGCAGTCCTTGGGAGCATTAAGGAGCCCCCCAGGGCCATTCCTGACCAAGGCTCAGCACACAGGCACAGAGAGCTTCAATCACTCAGGGCTGGGAAGGGGCTGACAAGTGCCTGCGGGAGAATCACTCCCAGCCCTTGGCACAGGAACCTCTGGCTGCAGGACAATGCAGCTGCAGCTCCTGCAGTCCTCTCCTAAAGCTGGAACATCCCAATGCCTACAGACTCTGTGAGTACATTCTCTGCTTCTCTCCTGTGTAGAGCAGCCAGGGGTGCCCAGGGCTGTCCTGCAGAGCAGGGTCCTGCAGCCCAGGGCGCTGTGCTGGGGCAGGGACTCTGCTGCCTGCCAGGGACAGCTCTCAGCCAGCCCTGGGAGCTGCTCCCAGCCGTGGGGGACAAGATCTGGGTGGAAGGAGACAGCTGGTAAGGCTTGGAAGTGTTTTCCTTGTGTGGTGAGGATACTGAATTGTTCAGGAGTGCTCCCAGCATGACATTTAACACCAGGACATTTCCAAGTAGATTATCCAGTGAGCACAGCGAGGCCATGGCTACATTAAAAAAAAAAATAAATCCTGCTTTATTAATCTACTACTCTGTGTTCCCTGGATGGGAAATTGCATAGAGATATTAATATTTCAGGGAGAAAAAAAAAAAAAACCCAAACAAAACCAAAAACAAACAAACAAACAAACAAAAAAACCCACCAAAAAAAAAAAAAACCCACAAAAAAAACCCCCAAAACAAACAAAAAAAACCACTCAGACCTTACTAAACCAGGCAGTGACAGAAATCAGCACAGGGCTCCTTGCAGGCAGCAGCAGAATCACTTTTCCAGCCTCCTCAGGGTTGCTCTGACGTTGCCATCAGAGCCTGCAGAGCCAGAGCTGCCCCTGGGCAGTGCCTGAGCTGGGAGGGCTCTGCAGGGCAGAGCTGAGCCCCCAGGGCTGGGCTGGGCTCTGGCAGCACTGGCAGGGCCCAGCACTGGGCACAGGGAAGCAGCTGCAGGCAGGGACAGCTCCAGGCAGCAGAGCCCTGGGCAGGCACTGGGGGGAAAGTGCCACCAAGCTGTGCTGGGATATTGAAAGTCCTCTCCAAACTGAACTATTCCATGATTACTCTTTTTACAGATCTCCATGCCAAGACACCACAAATGGGATGTCCCAGCTCCCTCTGCCGTGGGGAGCAGCTCTGGGCAGGGCAGGCTGGAGGCTGGGAATGAGCTGACTCTCCTCCAGCAGTGCCATGGACAGGACCCTTGGTGTGTCCCCAGGATGCCACCCAGACTGTGAGCTGCCTCCATGGGACACTGGGGGACAGGAGTGTCCTTGGCCAGAGGTGAGGCTGAGGCTCTGAGGAATGCTGAGACAGTTTGCTCTGCTGTGGCTCCCTCTGTTCTCAGCTGTGTCAGGCTGATTTTCAGGGCAACACAGTGACTGCCCTTGATCTACGAAAGGGCAGCTGGGGACAGATGGATCGACAGAGCAGCTCCCCTCACCCTTCACTGAGTTACAGCCAATGCTCTTGCACTGCACAGTTCTCTCTGATCTCCCTGGGCACAGCAGGAAACCCTCTCAAACTGCCTTTGGCCATCACCATTCCTCAGCCCTGGGACAGGAGATGCTGCCAAGCTCCTCTGCCTCAGGAGCAGTTTGGGCTGATAAAGTCCAACCCCAGGACTGGCCCCTGTCCCTGTCCCCATGACCCCACTGCTGCAGAGCAGAGCTGATCCCTCGGTGTCCATGGGCAGAGCCCCTGCTCGTCACAGCCACGGGGACAGATCCCAGCAGAGCTCCAGGCATGGGGCTGCAGGAAGGGCTTTGAGAAAATGAGAATTGGGTGGCACAGAGCAGCAGGGGCAGGGCTGGGAGAAAGGGCTTGGACACTGCTTAGCAACGGCTCCCCTGACTTGTCCCTGTGTCCTCCTTCAACAGGATTCCAGGGGCAGAGTGAAGAAATGTCCAATAGCAGCTCCATCAGCCACTTCCTCCTGCTGGCATTGGCAGACACGAGGCAGCTGCAGCTCCTGCACTTCTGCCTCTTCCTGGGCATCTCCCTGGCTGCCCTCCTGGCCAACGGCCTCGTCATCAGCGCCACAGCCTGCAGCCACCACCTGCACAGCCCCATGTTCTTCTTCCTGCTCCACCTGGCCCTCAGTGACCTGGGCTGCATCTGCACCACTGTCCCCAAAGCCATGCACAATTCCCTCTGGGACACCAGGAACATCTCCTACAAAGGATGTGCTGCTCAGCTCTTTTTCTTTCTCTTTTTTATCGTAGCAGAGTTTTCCCTCCTGACCATCATGTGCTACGACCGCTTCGTGTCCATCTGCAAACCCCTGCACTACGGGACCCTCCTGGGCAGCAGAGCTTGTGCCCACATGGCAGCAGCTGCCTGGGCCAGTTCCTTTCTCTATTCACTGCTGCACACAGCCAATACATTTTCGCTGCCCCTGTGCCATGGCAATGCCCTGGGCCAGTTCTTCTGTGAAATTCCACACATCCTCAAACTCTCCTGCTCCAAGTCCTACCTCAGGGATTTTGGGCTCACTGTCTTTTCCATTTCTCTCGTGTGTGGCTGTTTTGTGTTTATTGTTTTCTCCTATGTGCAGATCTTCAGGGCTGTGCTGAGGATCCCCTCTGAGCAGGGACGGCACAAAGCCTTTTCCACCTGCCTCCCTCACCTGGCTGTCGTCTCTCTGTTTGTCAGCACTGGGATGTCTGCCTACCTGAAGCCCCCATCCCTCTCCTCCCCATCCCTGGATCTGGCCCTGTCAGTTCTGTACTCAGTGGTGCCTCCAGCCCTGAACCCCCTCATCTACAGCCTGAGGAACCAGGAGCTCAAGGCTGCAGTGTGGAGTCTGATGACTGGATGTTTTCGGGAACATTCAATTACTGGCCAATTTCTGCAAATCACTTGTAATAAAATTCATCTTTGATACTTCTTTTTGGTTGCATTTAGGAGGTCCTTTTCCTTTGTTTTACTTCATAATACTAATCCAGAAAAAATTGTCACTGTTCATTTCTCATTTTGTTTCTCTCTACCTCCCCTGTGACCACAGACTGTTGAAAAGAGGGGCTGCACTCTTGCTGGTTTTAAAGGAACTCAAGGATCTCCCAGCCAAGTTTTCTGCAGAGATGCCCCTTTTGTTCCCTTCTCTGCAGCTGCAGCAGCAATGTCTGTGTGCAGAGCTGGGGGCAGATCAGGGCTGGCACAGCAGCTGTGGCCAGGAGCAGCAGCCCTTGGTGCTGCCAGTGCTGCTGCCGTGGCCCTGCCCCGCTGCCCTCCTGGCCCTGGTGTTGCTGTAGGGCCTGAGGGCTCTCGGGGCCGGGCACAGGGCTGGGGGTGGCAGTGCCGGGGCTGCAGCAGGGACAGGCCATGGGCACTGCTGGGGCAGCGCTGACGCCTCAGGGCAGGGCCTGGGGGCTCCAGGCTCCTTGCCCGGGCTCTCTCCAGAAGACGCCCAGGCCAATGCTCAGCACAGAAAAGCCCCGGGAGCAGCCCCAGGCTGGCCCTGGGCAGGCTGGGGGCAAACAGCAGGGCTGGGGCTCTGCAAGGGCCCTGGGGGAGACGGGAAGGAGCAGCAGAGCAGGGGCTGATCCATCCCCACTGCGCTGGACACCCCAGGGCAGCGTCCCAGAGCGTCCTCATGCACCTGCCAACAACATCCCCCCTGGGCAGCCCTGGCCTCTCCCCCAGCTCACACAGGGGCCGCATCCTTGCAGGCACAGACACGGCAGCACTGCCTCAGGAGCCCCTGTTTGCACTGCCCAGAGCAGGCCTCAGCACCCCCATGCTGTTGGTGTCGGGAGATGAACCTGAGGGAGCACAAATGCCATCAGCCCCTGGGGCCAGGAAGGGCTGGGCCACAGCAGGGAAACCACTCAGCTTTGGCGTGGCCTCTCAAGTCACACAGAGAGTTTGTTCCCATCAGCTCTGAGTTTCCTGTGCCACTGCAGACGTTGATGCTCAGAGCCAGGGCTGCCTGGCAGCCACCCCCAAACTGCCCTGAGCATTTCCTTTGCTTCACCTTGGCTTTCTTTACACTTCCCTGGTACAAATGTCTTCCTGTGGCCTTCTCCTGTTCCCTCCCCTGCAAACAGCCCATCCCTGGTTGCCCTTTCCTCTCTGGCCCCACTCCCCATTGCAGTTCCTGAGTTGGCACCATGGGAACGTCCCTTGGGGAGCAGGATCATCCTCCAAGGGCTTCAGGAATTGTCTGCAGGCTCCTGCAGTGCCTGGGGCTGCTCCCTTGCCAGAGGCACCCCAGGCCAGAGGGGCACATCTGGGCTGCTGTGTCTGGCTGTGGGGCTCCTGTTGTGGGCCATGAGGAGGAGCTGCAGAGGCTCTGCAGGACTGACAGGATGGGCTTTGGGGCTCTCAGGAGAAGCTGAGGGACCTGGGCTGCTGCACCTTCTGAAGAGGAGGCCCAGGCCTCATCCTGACACTGCTGCAAGGCTGCTTTCAGAGAATCACACAATCAGCAAGGCTGGAAATGACCCTGGACATCATCAAGTCCAAGCTGTGCCCTGACACTACCTTGTCTCCCCTGAGCCTCCTCTTGTCCAGGAGAAACAAGCCCAGCTCCCTCAGCTGCTCCTCACAGGACTTGTGTTCCAGAGCCCTCCCCAGCCTTGTTCCCTTCTCTGGACACGCTCCAGCCCCTCCATGTTGTTCCTAAATTGGGGGGCCCAGAACTGGACACAGCACTCGAGGTGCTGCCTCAAGCAGTGCCCAGCACAGGGGAAGAATCTGTGCCCTGCTCCTGCTGGCCACACTGTTCCTGATCCATAGGAGTGCCTGGGCTGAGATGAGGGACATGGTGGGCAGGGCCTGGGGACAAAGTTGAATTTATGTCAGCCATGAAGGGTGTCTTGGGCTTTCTAACAAAACAAACAAACCAAACAAAGTTTATTCTATTCCATGTTTTGAAACCCGTTTGGGGAAGTGTTTTTTCTTTATCTGTTGTATCTCCAGGAGGGAGGGTGCAAGTGCCTTTCTGATAACAAGCCAGCTGTTAAAATCGGGTGGGGCATTGATTCTTATCTCTGCTCACCCTCCCATCACCTCCATGGAGATCTCTTCTGTTAATGGGCCATTACAGCTCAGCAATGACATTGAAAAAATATTTGGGGGATATTTTTCTGATAATTTGGTACCAGTGTAGGGATATTTGGGAATAGTTTGGGAATGTTCTTGAGGACATTTTTAGGTCATTTTGAGAAGATTGTGGAAATATTTTAGGAACATTTCAGAAACATTTTAGAAACAGACTTTGAATACTTTGGGGGGAATTAGGAATATATCGGGGATATTTTGATGAAGTTGTTGGCATATTACAGGGACATTTTGGGAATGTTTTGGGAACATCCCAGAAATATTTTGGTAACACTTTGGAGATATTCCAGGGATATTTTGTTGATATTTTGGGGATGTCTTCAGAGGATTCTGGGAATATTTTGGGAATATTTCAAGGACATTTCAGAAGCAGTTCACGCACATTATTGGGGAGTTTTGGGGAACATTTCGCAGACATTTTAGAAACACTCCATGAACAATTGTGGGAACTTTGTCAGAACATTTCAATCAATTTGAAAAACACTCCATGCACATATTTGGGAATATTTTTGGGGAATGTTTCAGGGGATTTTAAAAACATGCCATGCACATTTTTGGGAATATTCTTGGGACATCTTGGGGGATTAGAGAAACATTCCCCACGCATTTTTTGTAATTTTTTGGGAATATTTCAGGGACATTTTGGGCACCTTCTCCGCAGATTTTTTGGGAATTTTTTTGGAACATTCCCGGGGAATTTTCTCTCACCTGTCTCCAAATTACCCCAAAATATCCACAAAATTACACAAAAATTACCACAAAATATCCCCAAGATATATACTCACAAAAAGCCAAAATTATTCCAAATTTACCACAAAACATCTCCCAAAATTACACCAGAATTAGTTCAAAATATCTCCAAAATATCCCCACAATTACCCGAAAACATCCCCAAAATTAGCCCAAATTATCCTCAAAATATCAGCAAAATTGCCTCAGAATTAGACCAAAATTAGCTCAAAATAGTCCCAAAATATGGCCAAAATTACCCCAAAATATTCCTCAAATTTGCTCTAAAATATCTCCAAAAAAACGCCCAAATATCCCCTAAGTTACCCAGGGGGGTCTGGGAGGAGGGTGAAAGGGAGAGGGAGAGGCAGAAATGGGCCTGGAGTGGCCCAAGGGGATTTTGGGGGGATCTGAAGATTCCCAAATGGGTCTGGGGGTGTCCCTAGGGGGTCTCTGAGGAGTTTGGGGGGATCCCAAAGGGCTCCCCAAATGGGTGTGGGAGAGTCCCAGATGCCCCCAAAGGGTCTGGGGTGTCAGGGATGTCCCAAATGGGTCTGGGGGGATCCCAGGAGAGTCTTGGGGGTCCCCAAGCGTCCCCATAAAGGTCTGGGCCCCCCAGGAGGTTCCCCAAATAGGTCTGGGGTTGTCACAAATGGGTCCTAGAGGAGTTTGGGGGGGTACGAAGAGGGTTTTGGGGGGATCCCAGGGGAGTCTTGGGGCTCCCCAAATGGGTCCGGGGGTTCCCAAGTGTCTCCAAAAGAGTCTGGGGTCTTCCAAAGGGATTTCAGGGGGTCCCAGGTGTGTCCCAGGGGGTCCCAGGTGTGTCCCAGGTGTCCCCAAAAGGCTCTGGGGTCTCCGTCCCCTTCCCCTTGGGTCACCTGGGCACGGCTTGGGCAGGATCTTTCAATCACTTGCTACACTTGGGACTTGGCCCCTGCTTGACAAAAAGGCTGATGGAGCTCACAGGCTCCTTCCGGAGAGCAGCTGGCCCTGCAGGATTCCTCTGTGCAGGAGAGTTCCTGCAATCACAGACTTGCTTTTGATAAATATCATGGCCTGAGCATGGAGTTGGCTTTTTCCCTGCAGGGAATTTAATATTCTGTGTTCATTTTCCAAAACTCTCTGTCAGAGATGGCTCACTGAAATGATTTCTCTGCTCCCAAGACATGCAAATTACTTTCTTTTGACATTTTTTTCCCATTTCCCTCTGTTCTTTATACAAGACTTTGGTTTTCACTGTTGAGGTGCAGGCTATCCCAAAATATGCCAGGACTTTGGAGGAGTGGTTTTATGGAGATGATGGCTCTGGGCTGGGAGCCACACTTCCCAGCTCTGGCCCCAACTTTAGTACCTGCTCTACAGAAATCAACGTTTTCCCAAACAGACACCTTGGGTTTGGAGTTGCCCAACTTGAGGCCATCAAATGCTGCTCTTCAGAGCCTGCACATCTTCCCCCTAAAATCAGATGGAGATAAATGGGTCAAATCTTTCCATGAATCTCTTTCAACACATCGCCTCAAAATAGAAAATCTTACTTTCCCTAAGAGAATCTATTACCAATTAAGACCTCTTTCCCACAATGAAAATAATCTGATGATCTATAAAAAGGGGTTTTTTGTCCAAAGCAGAGCCCTTTAAATTTTGTCAGCACTACAACTGATAAGAAAAAGATAAGAGATAAGAGATAAGAGATAAGAGATAAGAGATAAGAGATAAGAGATAAGAGATAAGAGATAAGAGATAAGAGATAAGAGATAAGAGATAAGAGATAAGAGATAAGAAAAAGTTCAAGAGGAATGACTGTAAATTTTCTGAATCATCATGGATTCAAATGAACTGGAACAAGATTTGGCGTGAATGAATGGCCCACTAAACTTCCAAATAATTTTTTGCTGAAAAACAGACTTTCACTTTAAAATACAATTATTTTTTTAAAAATTAAAGGAAGGGAAAACTGACAAAATTAAGATCTGTATGACTATCAATTACTCTTTTTTCTGAGCTTTCCATTGGATTTATCCTTTAACATTTTCTCCAAAGGATCAGCACAGAGCCTCCCAGCAGCAGTAACCTCCTGTGACACACAAAATTATGTTGCAATCAGGAATTCTTTCAAGGGCTGCAGCCCAAGCACGTACCTGCTTTCAAAGGAAACAGTGCAATTCAACTACCTACAGGTACTAAACAGAGCTGTGGGGTTTTAATTGTGGGACACTGTGATGGCAGGAATAAGACCTTTCTTACATGAAAGGAGATGGAAAAGGATACTGTTTAAAAAATGCTGATGGGTACTTTGAGAGATCAAGCTCTAAGTGACTTTGGTATTTGACACCTTTATCTTAGCTGTATCCCCTTAAGATAATCTGGAAAATCTTTGAGGCTGATTATGGGCTGTGATATATTCATCTGAAATACAATGTTCAGATGTTTAATACTGATAAAATACTGATAAAAGTCATGTAATGAAAACAGTATTGAAGAAGAAAACTGCAAAATCATCAGAGACAAGCATATGCCCCTGCAGAAAACTAAAAAAAGTTCTCAAACGTAAAAAAACTTTACTGAAATGGGAAGAAATAAAAACCAACTTAAATCAATTTTACACTCTTGAATGGTTCAAATTTAAAATTCAGAGTATAGGTTGGAAAATCAACCAAGAAAGTCTGCTCTGGTAAAACTCCCGGAGTTCAACAAGCACCTAGAGACTTTCAGCAATCCATCCACAGGTTTTGAAAACCAATGCACAGGGACTGAGAAATCCAGAGACAAGTCTGTTCCAGTGGCTTTGCAGCCTTTGCTGGGAAATCCATGGGCAGCCCCAAGGCCCTGCAAGACCCAGTTATCAACCATCTAAACTTCACACCCTCAACTTGCAGCTGCTCATTTCCCCAGAAACTGAGTTCATTTCTCTTCAGTGCATGCACAGATAGTCATGGCAATGAAGCACTAAAGAGAAGAATATCTCCCAAGGACAATCAGACAAGTCAAAGCCACTGCAGAATTCCAAAGTAAGGAAGTGCAGGCTGGTGCCCTGAGCCAGGCTGGCTGCTTGTTGGGGGTTAGGTTTGCTCCTTTTTACTTTAAAGAATTTTTTCCCCATATGTTACCAAAGAGACTAAGTGTTGGATACATAAAGAGTACTTGACCAAAAACAAAGAGATGGCCAAATGCTCGGTTGGGGAGGTTTTATCTTATCTGTTGTAACTCCAGAAGGGAGGGGGTAACTCCCTTCTCTGATAACAAGCCAGCTGTTAAAAACCTACTGGGGTATTATCTCTTATCTCTGCCCAGTCTTTCACTACCCCCATGGGAATATCTTCTGTTAATGCACCATTAAAGCTCAGCAATGGCATGACACATTTCATCACCCTATTGTGAGATGCTCTACCACAGAGCAGAAGGTAAATAATTTCTACAGAGATAAAAAAGAGCCACAGGTGTCACCAGGCACTCCGGTGTTCCCATGAGACTCCCAAAGGAAGTCTGGACCCACCTAAGGACCCCTGGCTCCACAGGACCATCTCTGCTTCCAACAGGACACCTCTGCCACTCCAAGAGGGCTGACTTTGGACTGTTTCCAACACCCTGACTAACAGGGTGTCAGGTTGTATTTCTGACTGACAAGTTTAAGCTCGTTTTGTTTTTGTTTGTTTGTTTGTTTTCTGAAATTCCTTGTTTGTTTGTTGGCTTATTTTTTCATAATACAACATTTGTATTTTTAATATCCCTAGTAAAGAACTGCTATACCTATCCCCCAAATCTTTGCCTAACACACCTTTAGTTGCAAATTTGCAATAATTTGAACAAGAGGAGAGGGGGCTTACATTTCAAGGGAGACTCCAGTCTTCCTTGGCAGATCCCTGTCTATTCAAACCAAAACAGAGCCCAAGTTCCCTGAAGTAGGAGTTGGAGAGTGTTGGAGGTTCGGTTTGATCCTTTTTATTTACTGATTTTTTCTCCATAAGTTGCTGCGAGACTAAGTACTGAGTGATTCTGGGTGCTTGACCAAAATACAGAGGTGGCCAAAAGTCAGGAGGGGGAGATAACGTGAGTTTTGGGGCAGGAAAAAGGACAGGGCTGGGGGCAGCTTCTCTCTCTTGCTCTTGGTGTCGAGGAGAGGACAGCCAGGCTGCTGCTTGCTGTGGGAGGAGTTTGCTGCCACCACCAAAGTGCAGTCCTGTGAAATCTGCCAACCCCTGCTCATGTGCCCAGGAATTCTGAGCTCGTCTCCCCCTGCCCTGCTGGCCCAGCCCCATCCCGCTGCCGCCGTTTCTTCGGCGCTGCCTTCAGGCTTTTTGCTGCTCCGTGACCCCACACTGCCCTGCCCTGCTGGGACATCCCTGCCATTCCAGCTGCCACTGCACAGCTTCTGATCCCATCCACAAGCCCGGGATTTTTTCCACTTGGTGCTCTCAGGGTCCCAAGAGATTGGACTGCCCCGGGCTTGGTGAAACAATGCCTCCCAAGGTTCCTGGTTGTGTTTGTTATTAATGCTGCAGTTGTTGTTGTTTGTTTGCCTTGTTATATATACTAGTAAAGAACTGTTCTTCATTACCTCATCCCTCTGTCTGAAAGCCCCTTTCCTTTTCTAAATTATAATCATTTGGAGGGAGGGGGTTTGAATTCTCCATTTCTAGGGAGGCCCTGCCCCTCCCCAGCAGATCCCTGTCTTTCAAACAAAGACAGCCTTTCATGTGCCCTCAGTACTCCTAGCATGCAGACTTGTAATTCCTTCAATCTGCTCATTTAGCACAGTCCTGGTGTTCTGTTAGACTAGGAGACCTGTTACAAATAACTGCGTAGTTCTTGGCTTTCACACTTATATCTTTGCTTTTGCAGATGATTTTGACACAGTGCAGTTTGTAATCTCTTTTAAAGTGCTTTTGATATAGTCCAATTTGTCACCCTTTAGCAGTTAATACCCTAATCCCTGTGGAGATTGCATATTTCAGTGTGATAAATGTATTATAGTTTATGGTAGTGCAAAATATTGAAATAGAGTATATTATAAAACTATAAATATATAATATAAAGACAGTAATCATAAAAATAAATATAAATTAAAGCTATAAATATAAATATTTAAAAAACCATACTATAAATATACTATTTAACAGATTATATTAATATTCAAAAATTTAAAAGTGGTAATTATCTTTGGAGAAGTGACTATGGTTGGGAAATATTGACTGATGCCTGTATTTCTGTAACTGACTGACAATTGTGAAATGGCTAATGTTGATTGAAAGAAAAACGTTGGCTAAAATGTCTGGATGATAAGATAACATTGAAAAAAACCCCAGGCAAATAACACAGGAAGAGCCAGGAGGAACCCACCACCGACCCGTTGGCCATCAATAACTGCCAAACCACAGACCAGGAGGCCTCGAGAGGAAATAAACCACGAAAGTCTCAGAATCACACCTGAATTATGGCACATCCTTTAGGAAGATGAGGTCAGGGGTCGAACTAAGCTAAAGAATTGCCAGAAAATGTGCACACAAAGGAATGTTTAAATGTGAATAGTCTTCATGAATATGCATCTGTCCAATAGTCTTGGGTTACAATGCAAGAAGGAACCAAAAGTTTGTATTCCATTCCCACCTGTTAAAACCAGGTGGGGCAGTGTTCTTTATCTCTTCCACTACCCATCCTCCCTCCAGGGGCTTATCTTCTGTTAATGGGCCATTGATGTTCACTGCATGACTGATAAAAGTAAATCATCCCATTGTGAGATGCTCCACCCACAGGGAGGAGCCAAGCATTCCTACCTGGATATAATCTGATATTTACCACACCAGAAGCAGCCTGTTTCCACTGGATTCCCAGAGGAGGACCAGACCCATCTACACCACCACAGACCTTCAGAAGAAACTACAGCCTTCTAGAGGAACTTTGCTTCAAGAAAACCACATCTGTCACTGCAGGAGGACTGCAGCCACAAACACCCAGACTAACTGGGTGTCAGGTTGTATTCTGACTCTGTCTGTTGTTTTGGAGTTTTTTTTCTACTGCATTTATATTTAAATTTTTAGTTTTTTAGTTTAGCCTGCGAGGAAGTGGAAGATGCCTCGGGACAGCCAGGCAGGTGAGGAGGAAGTCAGTGCCCCTTTCCCCCTCTCTCCTGCTCCATCTCCCAGCCCAGCACGGCCCCCGGCTGCAGGAGAACACTGCTGCCAACACTCTCCTGCTGGGGAGGGACTGAGGAGATCTCCTTCCCCTTCCCTCTGGCACGGAGGCAAATCCCATCCTCTCCTTGTCCATCCTCCCCCAGAGAAGGAGCTGAGGATGGAGACCAGGGAGAACAAATCCCCACAGCAGAACCTCGTGGAAAAGGCTGTTTTGAGCAGCCCCACAGCAAAGGAATCCAATGGGGGGAAACAGCCCCAGAGATCCTGCAGGAGGAGGGGCTCCAAACCCATTCCAGGGTGCTCTGAGGAGGAAAGACTTTCCCTGTACCAGGAAGGTGGACAGAGCTTCAGCCAGGGCTCTGAGCTGGTCCATGAGCAGCTTCATGATGGGGAGAAGCCCCACAAGTGCTTGGAGTGTGGGAAGAGCTTCAACTGGAGGTCCCAGCTGATCAGACACCAGAGGATCCACATTGGGGAGAGGCCCTACGAGTGTCCTGAGTGCCATAAGGGGTTTAAGACCAGCTCCAATCTCCTCAGGCATGAGCGCATTCACACAGAGGAGAGGCCCTTCCGCTGCCCCGACTGCAGGAAGGGCTTCAAACAAAACTCCCACCTCGTCACCCACCAGCGCATCCACACTGGGGAGAGGCCCCACGAGTGTGGGGAATGTGGGATGAGCTTCAGCACAAGGTCCCACCTGATCTACCACCAGAGGATCCACACCAGGGAACAGCCCTATGAGTGTGAGAAATGTGGGAAAAGCTTCAGCGACAGATCCACCTTGATCCGCCACCAGAACACCCACGCTGAGGAAAGGCCATACAAGTGTGGGGAATGTGGGAAGGGCTTCAACCAGAGGTCCAAACTGATCATTCACCAAATGAACCACACTGGGGAGAGGCCCTATGAGTGTCCTGAGTGTGGGAAGAGATTTAAGACCAGCTCCCTTCTCCTCCAGCACCAGCAGATTCACACAGAGGAGAGGCCCTTCCACTGCCCCGACTGCAAGAAGAGCTTCAAATACAACTCCACCCTCGTCGCCCACCGGTGCATCCACACTGGGGAGAGGCCCCACAAATGTCCCCAGTGTGGGAAGAGCTTCACTACAAGCTCTAACCTGACTCAACACCAGCGGAGACACCGGTGAGGGAAGCCCTGAGAGTGCCCTGATTGTGGGAAGAGGAGGAGCGACTCTCCAAACTCATCCCCCAAAAGAGGACCCACATTGGGAAGAGCCCTGGTGACCCACATTCACTGTGAGCCACACTGGGAAGACACCTATCCCTTTCCTGCCCCTGGCAATGATGTGACGTGAGATTGAAGAATGTGAGTGTCTGGTCATGACCCTGTCATAGTATTTGATCCCATATGAGGTCATTGCTGGGGTCAGGAAAGGGACTCTCTCCCTCCCCCAAGGCAAAGGGTGTCCTTCCCATGCAGGATAAAATATATTGCTGGGTGAGACAGTTGGTAATTGGTTGTAATTTCCCTGTATATAGTTTGTCTTATCCCTTCTGTTATCCCTGTTTTTTCTGTTCCTGTTTGTTGTTTATCCTGTTGCTGTTCCCAGAAAATTGTTCTTATCCCAGCCTGGGCTCTTTGCCTTTTGTACTTTCAGTGGGAGGCTGGAGGGCAGCCAGGGGTGGCACGGTTTTAGCGGGAGCAGGAAATTGGGGAATCCCATTCCTAAAGCCCGGCCCGGGGAAACCGAGCATCACAGCTGGTGCCAGCCCTGGCTGCCCTGGCAACAGCCTTGGGAGCGGGTCCCTGGCTGGGGGCTGTGGGAACCTCTTCCCTCTGGGACCCAGGGACAGGACTGCAGGGAAGGGCTGGAGCTGCTGCCACTCCCTGCTCCAAGTGCCTCCTTCCAGCCGGGCTCTGGGGCTGCTGAGGCTGCTCTGGGCTCTGCCAGGGCTCTGCTGGGGCTCAGCTCTCGGCCATGCTGGGCCTGCTGCCTATCACATTGCTCCAGGCACCTGAATCACACTGGGAAAAAAGGGAAAGCGAGTTGAGATTCAATAGTTTTTATTCAAAAAATCCTAAGTAGCCAACAGAAAGCTGTTCTCAAGTGCTGCATCTCCTCTGCACCCACGTGTCCTGTCTCCTCTGGGCCAGCTCTTGTTCTCCAGTTGCTCCTTGCAGGCCACGAGGAGCCAGCAAACACCCTGTGTAGGCACCATGGACAGGTTTTAAATGCTAAGTTCAATTTCTCTTCAACTTGAGCTAGTTGATTTGGTAGTAGAATTAACCCTTCCTCAAAAAATAACCCTTGCTTGCCGATTTTTAAAACACTCAGATGGTGTGAATTTGCTTTATCGTGTACATGTTATGTTAACTTGAAAAATGTTTTGACGAGAAAAACACATTTACTATTTTTATGTCTTCCAGTTTTCATAAGGAAATCTGGCTGGCTTTGTTTTGTTCTTGTAATGCAGGCTTCAAGACCCATTCCTTGCAGTCGAATTGAAGATGTGTTTCATGGCATAGAATTGAAGAATCTGCCACAGAGAATGAAGGGTAACAGTTTAAAATTAATCTTATTTGGATTATGACTTATGGTCCTTATAAAAACCCTTTCCAAGGGCTGGGTTTTCAAGCTGGAGGATGAAGTATAGTGAGTTTCTCTGGATAATGCTGGAGCCCATCTCAGCAGATGCAGAAATGGGCCAGAATCCAGCATTTGGAGTGTGTATTTGGGGTCCTGGTCTTGCCCCAAAGGAGAGACAGGATGTCCCCTGCAATGTCTGCATGGAGCAGACAGAACAGATGGGGAAGTGTTTGCAGGGCCCCTGGGAGGGAATCTTGGGGTTCCTGTCAGCAGGATCCTTTTGTAGCTTCAGCCACAGCTGCAGCCACAGCCAGAGGAAGCAAAGGCTTCTGTTGTTGCACACACAAATGGAGAAGGACTCAAAGCAGAGGATCCTTAGACAGCTGCCTTCTGGATCCAGAGCCGTTGGCAGCTGCTTCTCTTTGGGGCACCAGACACAGGAAGGACTCTACTTTTCCACTGGGTTCTTGTACGTTTGGCTCCTCGCAGAGGAAATGTTGCAAATAAATCCCATTTACAGTCAGCAGTGCTGACTTTTAAAAGAGAATCACCTGGGGGATTCTTTGCAGGAAAGGCCTAAACCCCACAGGATCCACGAGGGGCCTGCCATCAGGCAGAATGCTGCCTTTTCCTCTAGAGTGCATTGGCACTGGGCATTCCCCTGAAGCTTTGGCTTTTGCCACCTCAGCTACAAAGGAGAGGTGCTTCTTTCATTTCTTCTTTTGGCTTCTAGACTTGGTGGTGGTCATCCTGAGCACTGAATCTTGTTCTCCACAAAATACAGGAAAGAAATGTTATTGAGAGCTGTTCCCTGACAGCTCTCAGCTGCTAACTTGACCTTAGAGGCCATGAAGTCTTTCCTCCTTTCATTCCCACGTATTCTGTATTCTTCTGAGACAAGCAAAAATGGTTTCTCCTAAGAAAAGTAGCAAACAGGTGCAACATGCTTGAGGGACAGGACATCTGCTGGGTGCTGCTCTTTGCTGCAGAGAAGACATTGCCAGCATCCTGGTGTCCTTGCCATGCCTTTGGACCATAGCTATAAATGCTGACCAGTACTGAGAGGTGGCAGCATTTCAACACAGTGTCTGAACAGCTCTGGAGCTTTCCCGACGTCACTCCGGGGAGATGTGGCACCAGCAAAATACACAGGCCCTCCCTTTGAAGGAGAAACTGTGGCTGCACTCACCCTTTGCCAAGAGTTTCCATTTCTGTGTATTTCGCCTCGGGATCTCCCTCGCTCACCAGCATCCCTGTAAAAATCCAAAGGGAAGATGCTCACTTCAAAACAGAGATCCCATCCTGCAGCAGATGAGAAAGGCAGCCCCACTCACTGGGCCCTTTCAGCTCAGCCAGTCGAGGAACAACACCACCACCAAAACAACAGCAGCAAGGCAAGCAGCTCTGCAGCACAGACAGCCTGCACAAAACTAAAAGTCTAAACTACAATCTAAGCACATGGAGAAAGAGGCAGAGGAGACAGGGATCAGAAAACTGTAACTGAGTGAAGTGATTGTTGTCTAGAAACATTAAAGGCAGCAGGAAAAACAAAACCTTTCTGTTCTCTGCAAGGAACACTCTGTGACATTCAACGAAAGCTTTAATCCTTGCAAACGTGAAAGGCACCTTGCGTTCTGGAATCAAGTTTTATCAACAGCTGCCCTTTCCAGAACAGGAAGAACATTGCAAGGTGCTTCCAGCGAAGGCATGATCTCCACCTTGAAGCAGGCCTTTGCCTGAGAACGCCCTTCTGCCTTCCAAGAGCAGCAGCTCACGTTATAACCCACTGGGATGGGCCCCAGGAATGAGGTCCCTCAGCCTTTGAGCACAGGCTTAGCTCTGAAGAGGACCTTGGCCATGCCCCACAGGAGCTGGGCCAGAGAGCTCCTTGAGGCCTCTCATTCTCTAGGCCACAGCCTCCTCCTGCTCAGCCAGAAACAATCTCTGCTTTGCCTTTTGCCTGGAGGGAAGCTCGGGCAAAGCCAAACCAGGCCCAGCTGCCCTCAGAGACAGGAGCAGCGCCCCGGTGCTCCCGCAGCACCTCACAGCACAACAGCAGCTCCTGTGTGGAGGCCTCAGGGCCTGACACTCAGCTGAGGAGGAACAGGAGATGGGACAGCTCCTGCTGACACACAAGGCACTGCTCCAGCACACAAGGAGCACAAAGGACATACTCAGCATGGCCAGGCACTCGTCCTCTGTCCTCTCTCGCAGCTGCTCCCTGCTGCCAGAGGAACTGCTCGTGCTCCAGGTGCGCGAGCCGCTCGTGCTTGACTCCACATCTCGGCCAGCGCAGGACTCTTCAGAGCCGGCAGCTCGTGCGGGTGCCAGGACAGAGGAGGTGGAGCTCTGGGACAAGGAATGAAGTCGGGTCACAAATGGGCCTGGCAGAGATGCCCCTCCCAGCCCAACTCCAGGTGCAAAATCTAAAGCCTGGCAGACAAAATGTCACCAAAGACACTGCTAACCAAAGCTGGCACTTACTGATCTTGGCCGCTCAGGCTCTGGGCTGACAGCAGGGGCAGCTTCACTGGCACCTTCCTCTTCAGCCTCCTCCTCGGGTACAGAGGCAGCCAGAACAGGTGCTGACGCTGCCTTTCTGCTCTGTGGACACAGCAGCATGAGGGACAGGAAAGAACCTGTCATTCAGAACCTTACGTATCTCCAGCTACACGCCCCGCTGCATCTCAGCTGCTCCTTTAGCCACCCACAGCTGCTCTGTGGAGAGGGCCAGGTCACTCCTGGCGACAGTGTCTCCTCCATATCCTGCAAGGCTGTGAACTGCATCTTTGCACTGCTCTCTTCACAGGGGACAGGGAGCCTGCACAGCCACTGGGCACAGAGGGCCTCACTCTTCTGTACCACAGCACATCCAAAGACATCCCAGTGCTGCCTCTTGTCTCCCGCTAAGACAAATTCCCGTCGGAATAGTGGGAAACTGACGCCTAAACGCTCAAATTCCACACTGCTTTTCCAGGCCTCATTGGCTGGGGGAAGTGCTCTGGAAGCGTTTTCAGCCATGCATGGGGAGCGCTGTCTGATTAGAAACTTGCAGCTCTGCTTTGCTCCGGCCACAGGCCTACCCAGAGCTGCCACTTACTGATGCTGGATCCTCAGGCCCTGCAGTGGCAGCAGGCGCAGCTTGGTGGGCATCTTCCTCCCCTTTGGAAGCCCCTTTGGGCTCTTCTTCGGGAGGACACGCAGCCAGAGAAGGCTCAGAGGTTGGTTTTGAACTCTGCAGACAGACCGCAGTGTGAGGGACAAGCAACCTTCTATGTATTCAGCTCTAGACCCAGATGCACTAAGGAGTAATCATCTGGAGAGAAGTGGGATTCTAAGTTGTTCAAACTCAAGTAAAATGGGCCAGTTAGATGGGACTGCACTCTCTTGTACAGCAGAAATTCCACTGTGGCTTAAAGCACCAAGAACCCCACTTTCATCTGATTCCAAGCTCTGAAATGGAACCGGAGGAAACAGCCAGGGATCTTTCTCCTGCTGCTGCTGCTGGGCTGCAAAGAGTCTGGACTGTACTTTCATTCTTCCAACCAGGCTGGCAACAGACTGTAACAGGCCCAGCTCACAGATTGCTCCACAAGTATCAAACGCTGCCAATGCCAAAGGCTCCTTTGCCACTCACCCAAGGACCGGATTCTCTCCAGGCACGAGCAATGTGACCTGCAACACACAAGGGAAAAAGAACCGGATGCTGTAAGAAAACTGCCAGTGGTGGGCAAGCCCACCAAAAAGTCAACCCAAAGACAGAGCTTTCTGCTTTCACTACATCCTTCCAGCAGCAACCCTTGTGTCACACAGCAAGCAAGACAACAGCACAAAATACTGCCTTGTGTCCACCTTATGTCCTCTTTGGCCACTCAAGCCAGAGAAACATGAGAGTGCGAAAGTCCAAGTGCTCCTGAAACAGTCGTTGCCTCTGCCCCACCCAGAAGCTGCTACAGCTCCTCTCTTTCCTGTACTTCAGTTTTCTGAAGAGATTGCAAGCAGCAATTGCCATGAGCTTGCTGAAGACATTTCCCTAGAAAAGTTTCACCCAAGTCTCCCTTAGCCATGGTGGCAGTTCTTTTGTGACACAGCACGGGAACAGCTCCTGGCTTTGGCAACACACAAGTCTTTGGAAATGTCTGCTTCAGAGCTCTTTTCCAAGCTGATTCTGTCATTTCATCACAGAGCAAATGGCTGTTTTAGTGCACAAGAAATGTCGAGTTCCACAGTCCTGTCCCAGGATGAGGGAATGCAGACAAGAAGATGCTTCCCCTCAGTCCTGGAGAGCAACACACAATTTTTACAAGGACTCCTGCCAAGCTCTTGCAGTCTTCCCGTCTTGGAAGTTGACTTGCCTGAGCCAGCAAACTGAGGAGATTTCCAGACTCCACTGACACAGGCCACGCCTTGGCGGGAGCAGAACCCCCACAGGCTACACTGCAAATGCCGCTAGAGACACCCCTTTCTTAGCTGGAGTTTTTGACAGCAGATTCAGCCAGCTAAAGGCCTCTTTGTGGGATTTTGCTTTCCAAACGCTGCACCAAACAAAAATGTCTACTTACGTGCCAGGTGGGCAAAAAAGTACCCAGAATACGCCACGGAAAAAGCCGTGAAAACTGCAGCACACGCTCGCTCCATGGCTCGAGCAGCACTGCTCAATCTGCACCAGAGGACACCTGTGGGGAAAAACAAAACTCCTCAGAGTCCTGTCAGGGTGCAGCCTGCTGGCAGAGACCTCGTGGATCTGCAGATTCCGCCCGCACTGAGCGTGCCAAAGAGCTGCTCTGCACACTGAGGCCTTCCCTGCCTCGTCATGGCAACTTTGTCTTGACAGCGCTGTGAGGCGGCCGCTGACATCACAATAGCAGCTGCTCTGGGCTGCTTTGTGAATTCACACGTAGAACCAGACCTTCTCTACAGCTAAGGCCAAAAAACACTGCAGAGTTCTCTCTGCTAAAAAGCAACAAAAAAGCCTTCCTAGTCTGTAACCTATTGCTCAAAGCATTCTAAGAGTAACTTAAAAGTACACCAAGCCCCTATTGCCCACACTGAGAAGCTGAATACTGAGAATGGACCAGGATGTGAGGAACCACATTATTGATCTTTGGCCGCTAATGCTTCTGAGCAAAAAACAGAAGGCTTGTTCCAGCTAGACCTTCTTTAGTTCTAGAAAGCAGCAAACAAGGAGAAGCACTATAATTACATTTAGAGATGTCTCCTGGGTGCAAAGACAAGGTCATAGATCTTTCAGTGCTGTTTATTCAAAACTTTTTACATCATACCCATGGGTGTGATTTTAGCAAGAAAATGCCAGAAATTGAAGGAGGATTGTTATGTCTGGCTCATTCTGGCAGAGAGGCCTTGGGACCACAGCACGACCATCATTTTTTCCCCCATTTTTGTCCTTTCACAATGTTTTTGAGGACATGGGTCTGAGGATGGGTGACACAGAAGTGGCAGTTCTGACACACAGCTGAAACCATCAGGGCCAGCGTGGCATGTGGGACTGTTTCTCTAGTCCAGCAGAACAAGGCAACCCAGAGCAGTGACACTGATCCCAACTGAGTTCAATCAAGACATAAGAAGCCCAGCAGGGTGGTAGGAAGAGGCAGTGAAGTGGCAGAACCAATCCCCACACACATGCCCTGTGTGGTGGACTGATGGCAATGGCAATACCAAACAGAGCTCTGCAGGGAGAGAGACACCCATTGCCACCACCACCACCACTGCCGCAGAGAGGGAGCAGGAAACTCCTGCTCCCTCCAGGTCCAGAACTGCTCCAGGCAGCACCAGCAGCCCCTGTCTACCATCAGAACCACTCTGTAAGCCCTTGCTGTCTTGTCTTTGTTCCAGGGGCCCATGTGACATTTCACTTTTGTTGGTTAAGCCATTAACTCTTTTGTACAATTTTCTTTTTATTGTTGTGTACTGCTTTTTTATTTTTTTACAACACTGTAATTCTAACATTTTTCGCCTCTCATAGATTTTTTTTCCATTATCCCCCTCCATTGTCATGGTGGAGGGGAGAGAGGGGAGGCTTTACAGGGACTACCTCAAGAAGAGGACATATAAAAGAGGGAACACCTTAGAAAGAAAAAAAAAAAAAAAAAAAAAAAAAAAAAAAAAAAAAAACACCCCACCTCATGTTGCCTCTTTTGGAAAGAATAAAAGTGCAAGTTTCTCTAATATCCAGCCACAAATCTTTGGCGTCTTGACAACTAAGAAGTACAGGAATCTGGAAATCTCGTTGTGAGAAACTAGAGGAGATTGCTGGCTCAAAACATTTCAGGTGGTTGTATGTGGGGGAAGGGGCAGACCAAGCCTTGCTCTGGGTGAGGTGATGCCCTGCACCACACACCCCACACCCCCAGGCCTGTATCCCAGCCCAGAAGTGGCTGCTAATCCCTGGCACACCAGGGGCAATGCTCCACACCTGTGTCTGGAGCCCCTAACCCAGCTCCTAAACGGCCAGGTGAGTGGGAGCCCCATGTGGGGGAAGGCCCCAGGAAAGTCAAAGGGTATTTAACTCAGGATATGTGGCAACCACGTGTCTTAACCCTACCTCCTCTAGAATTTCTATCAGCTGAACACTACTGGAACCAGGAGTGGTAGCTATGTCGGTTCTTTTCTATATCTTTTCTGTCATTCTCTCTTTCTCTTTATTATTCTAATTCCCATCCTTTCAGATTTTTTAGTAACTTGAAATCTAACAGGCTTGGAGTTTGTTGAATATGCTAAGTTAATGCTTTATGTTGGTTGAATGCTGCTCTAAATTTTTTGCCAAAGTTCTCTTAATTTTCAAAAGTTGCCAGTGCCAGTGTTGTTTCGACCTCTTGAGAATATCTCATCAGTATTTCTCCCACTTGTCTAATTCAGAGCACATGAACAAGTTTCAGTCCTTTCAAAGTGTCTCACTGAGTGACATTTTTACATTTTAATTGGCACAGTGAGCAGGCTACTCTTGAGGAGACATAGGTATTTTACACAGCAGTAACTGCTTGTCACGTAATAAAGGAGAAATAAATTTTCAGTCAAAGCTGCTATTTTGTGGCAAAAAAGTAATGGAATCCCACGCAGAAACCGATCTAAACTGCTCTCCACTGACAGACTTGCTAAAAGCTGATATATAAAGGTATCCAGCCCTAAAGAGAGATGGGGACTAAGAAAACTAGCACCATCCACAGTTACTTGTGGAGAAAACATGAACTTTGGTAAAAGAAAATTTTAAAACCCTCGTATCCATATTTGTGAGTCAAATGTGTTGCAGCTAGAGAAGGAGCTGAATCAGCTACAAATTGCCTCTGAGGCTGAAACAATAGCCGGCTGGAGCAAGAACTGAATGCCAGGAGGAAGGTAGCCCCCAAAACCTGAGACACCAGTTAAACACGGTTGTCCAAAGCCAAAGAGCTTTAGCCTTGCAATTTAACACTGCGGGGGAAGGCCTGGGACCAGCGTCCTCCAGACTGCAGGAAGCGTCAGGCCTCCCAGACTGCACTGCCACTGCCACAGCCCTTGGGAGGGGTTTAATGGGGAACCTCTTCCCTCCCATCTTAATTCCGCCTGCCCCTAAAAAATATGGAAGTGGGACGCCCCAGATAGGATGTCACCTTCCTCCGCTCCCTGGAGGAGAGGAGCAAAGCCAGACTTCTTCCCTCCTCCTTATCCCAGCCCCTGCCCACTGATAAAGAAGGAATTCGCTAATCAGGAGGCAGAGTTAATGGTAGTGATACTTCACTCAACGCTCTACTCACCTACAAGAGAAAATTAGCAATAATCCTAAAGAAAGTTAAATGGAGAATGTTTTGATAATTTCGCTAATGGGGGAAAATGAAATCTTTTCGAGGAGGAAGCACATGGTGAAAATTCCTGGTCTTTTGCCTGGGGAACAACCTGTTGCGTGAAAAGTTTGGACACCTTGGACGGGGGAGAAGCCCTATCTATCCCCACTCCAAAATATGCTAAAATTACTGGGAGAGAGTGGGAGGCAGCTGACCTCCAAGCAATGCATGAGAGACGGCTGATGCCCCTTTGATCTTCTTCTGTGTTATTGTTACTTATTTCAGAATTTAAGGATAGAGACTGAGAATACAGAATCTCGGCACCACCTCCAAAAAGTGAGTTGGGGAGGCTGGTGAGTTCAAATACCCTAAGAGGCTCTTTGGAAATAAAATGGGAAATAAACGGAGATTCAGTTTCCCTGTACTCTTAATGAAGCTTTGCAAACTGCTCCTGCAGTGCCTCTTTCTGGCAGCGGTGGATATTGAGCACTGTCTTCCACCAGAGGCTGCAGGCCGAAATGCTGCCACTAGAGAATCTGTAACCCTTAGGAGAAAATGCTTTTATCACCATGCAAGTTTGTCGTTTTGGTCTCACTAATAACCCTGAATGTTCAAGTGTATCCTCACCAGTCAGGAGACCGAGTGTATGTCCAGACCTGGAATAAAGAGCCAATTAACCAAAATTTTGATCCCATGGCTGTGAGATCTACAGCTAGAGACTCCTAAATGATGTGATTAAAGTCAGCTCTGGACACACAGAATTGTATTGAACAGCACAGTAAATGTAACTCTGCTGCAGATAAAGCTACAATAGGACAAGAAACGCTAAAATGAAAAACATTAAATGGTTTACCTTTCTGCTCATTTCCTTAACAATGTCTCCAGTATGCAGCATGGCTGTTTGTTCCTGAACTAGTCAACCATCCTAGCAGGACCTTGTACCTAATGACTGTAATAGCAAGTATGGCTTTGACTGCCAGAGGGGTGAGAGACCAAGAAAGAAAAGAGAGCCAAGTCCTTTTCCATAAGGACCACTCTAACATCACACACATAGAACAAATACTACCTGACCCTTGGAGAAGAAATTTTGGGTTATGGACTTCATATATAATGGACTCATATGGACTTCAAAACAGAATGTAACAGAAAGTGTAGATCTGACAAAAAAAAAAAAAAAAAAAAAAGTTACATAATACTGAAAAGGTCTCAAAAGGGTGGTTGGCTATTCTAAATTAAGCTTGCCTACAAGATGCTAAGAATCCTCATCAGTATTATTAAGGTACTGGATAATTTAAATAAGATAACTTTTGCCAAATCAGTTTTATTAGTGATTGTTGCTTTCTTGATGTCTTCTAAATTTCTTTTTACAGACTTTTATTGTTGGTTTGACTTAAGGATCACTGAAACTTTCTGTGGCAGAGAACACAAAAGAATACTAAGTGGATAATTCCTCCTTATGAAGTAGGTCCAAGTAGGACTGAGTTTTCTCCTTCTAGAGGTGTTTCATGGAAAGATGAAGTGGTGACAGAACTGAAGAATTGCTGTTCTTCACTGCATTGAGTGTTCAGATGTTTTTATCTTATTAGGTTTTAAGACATTTATGCTCATATGTTTTATATGTTTGTTGGAACCAATATTTTAAAATTTTTGTATTTTCTCCCTGGTTGCCACAGTGGGTGAAGATTCCTCTCTAAATTTCCCTTAGCCAAATTTTTATACCTCCTCCCATCTCCTCAGAGCAAAACATAAAATTACTACACCAAGGCAAGTACATGGAGCAATGACAGGTGATGTGTAGAGCATGCCTGTGCAGAAGGGCACGTGGAACTGTTGGTGGCCCTTGGAAGCAGGGAGAAAAGGAGCTGACAGAGGAGTAAAGGTGGCAGTTGGAAAGCTCTCTCCAGCTGTAGACAAAGAAGGCATAAGTGGTTAAGCTGACAAAAGACAAGAAGAAAGATTTTGAGGTTGAGAGTCACTGAAAGATTAGGTAAAGTCGGAAAGGTATTTGGTGGGAACCCAGGACCTTGACTGAAATTATATGCTGAGGAGGTTGGAACCTCTTGAGTTTTGTTATATCTTCAACCCTCACCCCTGAGGCAATCCAGATTATTACAACAATTAAGTAATTTCAGATTACTTTACTGAGAAAGGTTGCTCTGCTTTCATTTTCTGAAATGCAGTGAAATGATTGCTCTCTGGGTGCCTGTTCCCTTCTCTGCCCCACATGACAGCCAAAGTGACCCCATTGCCAGCAGGAGGAGTGTGCAAATGGGGGATATCCTGGGGATAGATGGCCAGCATAGAGGACTGCTATTTTGATGCCAAAATTCTGGTGGGGAGAAAGGTTCTTGTGTCTCATTCTGCAAGCTGAGCTTCCTAACCTCTTTCAAGTCCTTTCACAGTCTAGTGCTCTGTCAACAGTGCTTCATTTCTATGATGGGAATTCTGAAGTTCTTTCAAAGAAGCTTTTTGTGAAAGAGAACAGGTCTGGCTTGCAGTGCACTGCTCTGTAGGCCTTAGGAAATAATTTTGTCAGCCCTTACCCACCTATTGCCCTAAAAATGCATGTGAGAGACTGAAGCTTTGCCAGCTGTGACAGTGCCCAGAAGAGAAGGCAGTTAGGGGCAAAATACTGAGAATTATTGTGCTGTTGGCACATCAGGTATCAGGTGGGTGACAAAAAGGACCTTAAGACATCTGTAAGTAGCTTAGCTGAAAATAAAGGAGAGGAAGGTCAAAAGAAAGGAAGCAGTAGAAGCATCAAAGGAATGAGACGACGATGTAAAGAAGTTAAAAGTAGCAAAAAGGAAAAAAATAGTAATTGTATAAAATACTGAAAAATTTAAACAAGGCTTCTCCTGGTGCTGGATGGTGCATTGGGGGATGGTGTTAGCAGCTTTGGGTGCCCATCCCAAAGCCATCACCTATTTTCCCTCAGCCCTGACCGGTCCAGGCAGCCTTTCTGATAGTGTTGTCCCACAAGGCACACAATCAATCATAAGCCTTTGATTAGCTTGTTTTCAAAAAGAAGAGAGTGATGCCAAGTTTGTTGTAGAAGTTTTCTCTGGGGAACACAAAATGAATTTTGAATCCAGTTTGAAAACATAGTTGGCCATTTCTTGAAAAACTCCCCAAAGAGGTTTGTGGTACTTCACTGAATTCTTCTACCACTGTGCAAAAATTTCATTTAAAAAGTTTAAAGAAGCTTTTTATTTTAAATGAATTTATTAGATGTCTAAGTACTTGCAAGCATACTCTACTGCTATCATGGTCACCCATCAGCTGGAAAATATATCTAAAGAATCACCTTCTGAAAGGAATGCCATACATTTTAAAGCAGTTTGTTAGCTTGTTTGCTCTTGTGGAGCCAGAAGAAATGAGCAATCTGAAGACGAATTAGACTTCATTTAATCAGGATTGGGATAAGAGACCTATGTGTTAATGTAAAAATATGTGTAACAAAGGTTGGGATCACTAAGTTTTAAAGTGGGCTTGGTACCATCCAAGACCAACCAAGAAGGTGGGCCTCTAACATGCTGTGTTGGTCCAGTGCCCCATCCCAATGAGCTGGACATCCCATTGTGATGTCACACGTACTGTCCCCTGGCAGTGAACTGTGATGTCTCTACGGTTAGACTGCAACCTCACATCTCTTGGGGCTTTCATTCAGGCCCAGAGAGAACCTGACTCAGATTGGCTCAGGTCTGATTTCCTGCCATGTGTGTCCATGAGATCTGGAGGTTTGAGAGCGGGGACAGTGGGGGACCAAGGCTTCTCCATTTTGTTGCAGTGTGTGAGATTCTTTGGTAGTGCCAGTGATGGGGAGCAGCTTCTCACGACTCCCTGAATTGCCACGGAGAACAGACAGAGCCATGGGGACAGAGTGGAGCTGCCCCATTTGCCATGATGAGCAAGAGGGTGTTGCTTGTGTGATACCCTGTGGCCATGAGTTCTGCATGGGTTGCATCCTGCGTTGGGCAGAGAAGAAACCAGAATGCCCACTCTGCAGAAGATTGATAGAGTCTGTCAGGTTTTCTCTCCAGGAACAAAAATACCTCAAGTGTGTCATCACGCCCCAGGGAGAATCACCAGAGACCAGCAGACAGGCAGAAAGATCTCTTGGCCTCCTGGATCCAAATAGCTGCCAGAGCCTGGAGTGGTTCCTGTGCAAGGGACACCCTCCCCAGCTGAGCAGGGGCCTGCAGGAACAGAGGCTGTGGGTAGCCTGCTGCCCAAGGTCTGGGCAGAACTTTTCCAAAAAGAAGAGCATGTTCTTGACCCCATGCTGCCCTGGCTGCGCCAGAGGCTGGAGCCAATATATGGGTCCCAGTGGTGGCTGGCAGTGAGAGCAGAGAACAGCATCTTGTATGCCCTGTGCCTCTGCGGTCCAGATGGGGAGGCCATTGTTGGAAAGAGGGAGACTGACTCAACCGATGTTGATCAATCAGGCTCAATTTTATTTCTTTTCTCGCTTACATTTATATTCTAAATAATTAGTTCATACATATTGCAAAAGCCAAGCTCCTGATTGGTAGTGACTAAACAATAGCTTACTTCATGTTATATCAGCATATTGCAACAGTTGTATCGCCTTGTAATGTTCAGTTCCTCTTTTCTCATGATCTCAGTTTCTTTCCCTCATCTTCATGCTGGCCTTGTCCTAGCTTCTAGTTACAATATTAGTCTGAGAGCTACTGTGTTCTTTATCCTCTACCCATTCCTCAGCCATCTTCTCCACAATTCCCCCTTTTTCTTTAATGGTTGCAAGTACTTGGGAATGATGACAAAAAAAGCAAGCAAACACCAATCTCACATATAGAATGACAATTAAAATCATAAGCAAAAATCGTAGCCCTTTTTTCAAAAGCTGAGTTAGCTATGATGTTAGACCAAAAGTTTATAGTGGTTCTGATCTGAAGGACTGCGTGTCTCAGGCTGTTTATGTCCTGAGTGAGTGCTGATATGACCTCCGTAGTAACATTTGCCTGCTTTATAGCCCAACATGCAAGTTTACTGTATTTGCTAAACAATCCTCTGTCCTTTGGATTAGTAAGATTAAGGGGTAACCCTATCAGACAGGTTTTGAAAGGCTGTGAGACACTGGCTAATGACAGACAAAAAGCATTAGTCCTGGTTGCATTTGCCCAAGTAACTCACACATTAGCATTTTCCCATATTGGAGGCATTGCGTTTGCCCCTCTTTTTAGATTTATGCCCCATCCTAGCAGAACGAGCACAAAGATCATCCCAGTTATTTTCTGGAATTGCCCACCTTCTGGGGACACCTACTGTTTTACCACAGCAAGTAGCACAAATCTTTGTGCGTGCAGCAGCAAGCAAGCGTGCAGCGTGATGCTTTATCTCCCAGCGTACTCCGGCTATTATTCTTTGTTCCGGAGACTCAAACAACTGGCTTGCCAAGTGGGCGGGAAGCCCTGTATCTTTTTCTAGTGCAGTAACGGGTGTCTCCCTGCGGTACCGGTCAAAGCACAAGTAACAAATTCGATCAAACAATACCACTTGGTTAACCCACACCCTACAACCACATCCAGCACAGTCCAACAACAACCAAGAGGTACACTTCCAATCTTTACAAATTAAGCAATGTTCTGTTGTAGTTTTTCTATCAAAGATAGATGAGAGGACTTACTGCAGTTTTCCGATCTCTCTAGGGGATGTAATTTGATTTTATAGCTTGGTTTACTTGCTCATTTATTTGCCCTTTGAGGCTATCCAATATCGGTCTCAGCGTGATTAATATCTTCGTTTTAATTCTCTCGTAGTCCTCCGACTGCTCATTCAGAAATTCTGCCATAATATGGTCTGGCATTTCTTGCTGGGATCCACTGTGAGCCTGTGGGAGTAGAAACACACAGATAACCACGCCCCCAGAACAGCACTTTTGCTGGTTCCAGCCAAATGCCTGTTTTAGGATCTTTGTATTTAACCCATACATCGGTTTGATGTTCCTTATCAGGGCCTTTAGCATGCCTCACGACTGCTGGCTCCTTTAAATCTCCAAACACACACAAATGATTTATTACAAATAACACAGTGGTCAATCTCTGCTGTAAATCTGTCATTGTCTCCTGTTTCTTTAAATATGCTTTAAGCATTCTATGTGTGCGCTCTACCACAGCCTACCCAGTGGGTGAGTGAGGAATGCCTGTTTTATGTTCCACCCCCCAAGTCTGCAGGAAGGCTGTGACACGAGAGCTAGTATATGAAGGGCCGTTATCAGTTTTTATTATCTTTGGCACTCCCATGACTGCAAAGCAGGCAGTAAGATGTCAAAGTACGTGACTGGTCTGTTCTCCTGCCTGAGCTGTATCCCATACACACTTGCTATATGTGTCCACTGTAACATGCACATATTTTAGTCTACCAAATGATGGAATATGAGTAAGATCCATTTGCCATGTTTCATTTGGCCCCTGTCCCCGGGGGTTGACTCTCACTCCTATACCGACCCCTCCATTGTGGTGACTGCAAATAGGACAAGATCTTACTATATCAGTAGCCTCTGTTGAGGTTATCTTAAATGCTCGCATCAACCCCTTGGCATTCTGATGGAATATAGCGTGTGACTCCCTAGCTTGGTTCTGGGGGGGCAGGGGTGGTGTTCCTGCTACTGCAACTGGTTTATCAGCTTTATTATTTCCTTCGCCTAACCTAATGTTCCACTAATGACTGCGAATGTGAATAACTGCATAGGGGTGTGTTCTTGTTTGAATTGCCAACCTTAATTAAATGAGAAGGTCCCCTAGTCTCTTGTTATCTATTTGTCTTATTTTTGAACTCTCAATTCTCTGCACTATCTCAGCAACATATAACGAATCTGTAACAATGTTCACCGGTTCTGACAAATTTGTCATGACCTATACAACAGCTGACAATTCCAAAGTTTGTAAAGAATCCCCCTCTTCAGCAGGCAATATTACTTCTTGCCATTCATTTCCCTGCTGCCATGTAATAACAGCTTTTTGTGACCTTTTCCCAGCATCTGTAAAAACTGTGATTGTTTCTGGGATGGGCTGTTCACTCCGCAGAGGTTTGCTCAGCCACTGTTGTTCTCCCACCCATCGCAAGGGTGGGGCCACTTTACCGTTGTCACAACTGTGGCCCCTCCTCCCAGCGGAGCAAGGCCCACCTCCTCATGATTTTCAATGTACCATTGCAGTATATCTCGAGCTATTGGCAACAGAATAGTGCCTGGTTCATTCCCCGTAATCTGTCGTGCATGCTGTCTACCTTTATGGATAAGAACTGCCAACATTTCTGATTTTTGAAAAACAGTTTTACATTGTTGTAGGGGTAGCTGTAACCATTCTAATACCCAAATGTCTTTCTCTTTTCCCCTATTCTCCCCCTTTTTCTTTAATTGCTGAACAAGAGCTCCAAGAAGATGGCGTTTCCCAAGCCATATAGCCAAATCAATAGGCAGGAGAGGGTCACAGCGAGAAGTACTGCCTTGCTGAATGATTTCAGCAAACCAAGAACAATATTCTCGTTGTGCTGTTGTCTCATTTTGCCAATGAGAAACGTAACTTTTCCACGCTTCCCTTGCACATTCTTGTTTTCCAATTAAACAAGTGCGAAATGGATTGGAAGGCGTGGCAAGTGATAAACACAAATTATCCTGACCAGATTGATTAACTCAAGTGACTCACATGTTTTGCCTTTCGTCTCTTTTTGGTAGCTCTGTGAGCCCAGCGGCGACAACACATATCCCGATCAGCAGGATCCACCTGATGCATATGAGGTATTCCCACCCCATATTTGCAGGTTGTCTGCAATATGCGAGTAGCCTTTTGTGCCAACAGGCGACACACCTCTTTTTCTATTAAAAATACCAATTCCAGCCTATCTCTTTGACCTAAATCTTGAACAAGGTTTACTGCTTCTGGCACAGTACTGCACCCTGTATAATTTTTTATGGCTGTTTGCCAATTATAACGATGCCAATAAAAGGAGCAGCGTGGGCACCATGGCTGTGCAAGCTGCTGTTGAAAGACCCACCATTGTCTGCAACAAGCCCCACAATATATTTTTACCCAAGCACCACAGTTAGGCTTGTCGCAGTGCAGACAGTTAGAACTCTTAATTAATTGTAGTCGGGTGCTTTGTAGTTTATGCAACAATGTTAGTACATCAGTTCTATTTTCTGCTACTAGAGGATTAGGCCACACTGGCTGGAGCCAAGCTATCACAGGTTGAAGGATCAGGAGCAGGCAATGCTGCTCTCGTCTCTTGTGTTTTCTTTCTGAATTGCTGAAGAAAAAGGCACAATGTGGCTTCAGATAGCAAAAACACTTTCAGGGTAAATTGAGGAAATGCTTGTGAGCAATTCCCAGAGAAGGAAGGTGTTGAGAAAATGTTGAACTCTAACAAATCATTAATTCCCTTTGCATTAACAGACAGTGTTGAGCTCTCTATTCCCCCAGTGCAGTGATTGATGTGTGCAAGTGGCTGCCATAGCCTTGAGAATAGAGTAGTCCTCCTAAGAAGGAAGCTGGAAAACTACTGGTAGGGGAAGAAAGTGGTTGTAGGAGGCTCTTGAGCATCAGAGGAGAATTGGAGGAATGGGATGTTCCCCAAATGACCACCAGAGACCCTCAAGAGAGCCCTACTCTCCTGTCAGTAACTTCTGAGAACTGATTTAAATATGTCAACTAATTGGAGAGAATGTTTAGCCTGTGAGTTTCAGCAAAGTAATGAGTAGGTCTTCTTTCCATGATTACAAATTAGCTGGTGAGATTTCTGAGTGAGCACCTGTTTGAAAAGTGATTCCCCATGCACCCAGCACTGAAATAAAGTCATGCCTCGTTTCTCCCACTGAGCTGGCACCAGGGATTGGACCCTGCTTGGTAACTTTCATTTCAGTCACTTCTACTGAAAGGTGCAAATGAAACCTTTTCCAGCTCTTTCCCTCGGGGTTACCTTTTTGGGGGCCAAAGCTATGTGCTGCAGCTGGCCCGGGTGTGTGCAGAGCAATGCAGCCTCCACAAAGCCCTTGGTTTCCCCACAAGTCATGGGGATTTGTTGCCAGCTGTGCCCAGCTGTGGCAGGAGAAAGAGCCCTAGGTGCTAGGTGCTGTCATTCTCTGCTTGCGTCCAGCGGCTGGGAATCCACACAGGACCTGTGGGTGTAAGCACACACATGTGACCTCAACCAATATATTGTACTTCAGCAGGCCCAGTGTTAAGAATGCTGATCCTCCTGTAGAGCCAAAACCATAGTATTCTCTTTGTGTTTCCGAGCGATGTTCCGGAGCCAAGGTCGAAAATGGTAACAATTGAGCTATCTGGGTGCCAGCTGGAATGAGCACTGGAGGATACAGTGTCTGTGCTAAAAATACAAATCTCGCCTGTAAAATCAGCATCAATCAATCCCACAGTAATGTCCAATCCTTTTAAAAAAGTAGAAGATTGTCCCAAAAGTAAAGCAGGAACCGACTGTCCCTGATAGGTTACTGGTCCCTTTACTCCAGTGGAAATTGGCACAGGGCGATTGTCCTTAATAGATATGTCCACTGTGGCTGCTAAGTCCAGGCCGAGGCTTCCGGAGGTGGCGGGGTGCAGGTCGCTGGCTGCTGTACAGCTGCTATTTGTGTCCCGGCGCGGCGGCTGGATGGCGCGCTGGTCTTGCCCTTTCCTGATTTCCTCTGACAGGCTCCTGTGTTATGGGTATCAGAGCGACACTTCTGACACCATACTCCACTTGCAGGACACTCTTGGCGAAAGTGACCTATTGTTCCACAACAGTAGCACCTTTCTCGGTCTCCTCTGCCTTGCTTCGGCTGACTTGCTGTAAGAGCAGCTTGGAGTGGAGCAAGAGCAGCAAAAACTTGAGCCTGACTACTCTCTGCCTGTTTCTGAAGTGTTTCACCTAGCCCTTTAATAGCCTCGACAATAAATGCCTGAGGCCCAGAGGGTACAGATGCTGCTTTCTCTAGAGCCTCTTCTACAGACCAATTAGCTCCAATTGTTAACTACGTTTTTTATAGCCTGGTTACCATTTTGGAGTATACACTGTTTTAACATAGCTCCTTGCATATAGAGTGGCACTCCAGCTTTTTCTATTCCCTCTACTAGTTGATCTACAAATTTGCCTAATGGTTTTTCTCTACCTTGTTTTATTCTCATATATATAGGGGTTCCATGTGGATCTTTTACCTTATCCATAGCAGCTCTAGCGAGCTTCAGGACCTCTCAACATTTTTCCAGTCCTAACAGAGCCTGTGCCTCTGTCCTTATTCAATTGCCTATTCCCAGCAATTCATCTAAAGTAACCCCATGCAGAGGATCCCCAGGTTGTCTCTGTGTGGCAACTGACTCCTGTGCTAGGGGTTGCCAGTGAGCTTGAAATAACAAAAGTCGGTGGGGTGTAAACACAAGCTTAGAAATACCCCGACAATCTGCTGGCAACAGCAAATATGTACTCCAGATATAATCCAGCATTTGCCAAGCAGGCTCACTGTTTACTCTATATTGGTTAACAGCGGCGCGCAATTGGGAAAGTAATTTCCAATCAAGGGAAGTCAATTGGGCAGTGACACCTCCTCCCGGTGCAGGATTGTATATTACCAGGCATGCCATCGAGCTCCCTGCTTCTATCATCTGTGCATCCCCTCGTTCTACTCCTTCTTTAGCTAGTGCACTCCATACCCCCCTCCGATTCCTGGCCACTACCTCTGTCAAATCTGATTCAACTTTCGGAATAGTTTCATCGCTCTCCCCAGTCCATGGTAATGGACATGAATCTGTCAGCTGACCCGCAGCGACTGGAGGCATTGGGGGAGCTGATGGTACAGAGTCTGCAGCCACCGTGTCCCCTCTGGTGGCACCCGTTTGCCCTGGAGGCACATGTACTGCTGTACATCCAGGAGGCAAGGGAAAGTCTGGCTCTGATGAATACATCAGATTCTTTCCCTGGGCTGCTACTGCCTGCTGAGCTGCCTGTTTTTCTGCTTAGTGTTGCAGCAGAGCATTATGTACTGCTCGCCACTGTTTCCCTAACTTCTTAGCTGTTTTATCATCATCTAAACTTGCCTCCCATATCTTATCCCCAAATTTTCGCCATTCAGAAAGCTTATGTACTGTATGGGGGTTCATAAAGCACCCTTTAGCATACCCATATGCTAGCAAGCCTGGCAACTCTTTTTTAATATCTGTACCCTGGACTTGCCATTTTTCTAGTATACAGGCAAATAAATCATATGCTGCTTGCCTCTCCATGTCAGTCAGCGCTGTGCAGCTCCCCAAGGTCTCGGCAGCACGTATCAGCCGGCCCCACCTATGTGAGCACCGGGGCACGGAAGCGGAATTTTTTCTTTCGCCATCCCTCTGCTTGCAGGACTGAACTCCTACTCCTTCAACCGTGGTGTGGTATCATGTCCTGGGGTCACCATTTGTTGGAAAGAGGGAGACTGACTCAACCGATGTTGATCAATCAGGCTCAATTTTATTTCTTTCCTCGCTTACATTTATATTCTAAATAATTAGTTCATACATATTGCAAAAGCCAAGCTCCTGATTGGTAGTGACTAAACAATAGCTTACTTCATGCTACATCAGCATATTGCAACAGTTGTATCGTCTTGTAGTGTTCAGTTCCTCTTTTCTCATGATCTCAGCTTCTCTCCCTCATCCTCATGCTGGCCTTGTCCTAGCTTCTAGTTTCAATATTAGTCTAAGAGCTACTGTGTCCCTTATCCTCTACCCGTTCCTCAGCCATCTTCTCCACACACTCCCAAGGCTGTTGCCAGGGCAGCCAGGGCTGGCACCAGCTGTGATGCTCGGTTTCCCCGGGCCGGGCTTTAGGAATGGGATTCCCCAATTTTCTGCTCCCGCTAAAACCGTGCCGCCCCTGGCTGCCCTCCAGCCTCCCACTGAAAGTACAAAAGGCAAAGAGCCCAGGCTGCAATAAGAACAATTTACTGGCAACAGCAACAGGATAAGCAACAAACTGGAACAGAAACAACGGTGATAACAGAAGAGGATAAGACAAACTATATACAGGGAAATTACAACCAATTACCAAATGGCTCATCCAGCAACATATTTTATCTTGCATGGGAAGGACACTCTTCTTCTTGGGAGAGAGAGAGAGTCCCTTTCCTGACCCTGGCAATGACATGAGGTGGGATCAAAGACAATGACAAGGCCATGGCCAGACCCTGACGTTCTTTAATCCCACCTAATATCATTGCCAGGGGCACAGAAAGGGACAGATGTCTTCCCAGTGTGGATCAGAATGAATTTGGGTCACCAGGGTTCTGCAAAATGTGGGTCCTCGGATGGAGATGGAGTTGGAGATCCACAGAAAGCTCTCAGAGTCATAGCACTTGCCTCAGCGGTGACTCCGTTGGTGTTGGGTCAGGTGAGAGCTCTGGGGGAAGCTCTTCCCACACTGGGGACACTCGTGGGGCCTCTCCCCAGTGTGGATGCGCCGGTGCCTGATGAGGTGGGAGCTGTGCTTGAAGCCCTTCCTGCAGTCGGGGCAGCGGAAGGGCCTCTCATCAGTGTGAATCCGCTGGTGCACGAGAAGATCTGAGCTGGTCTGAAACCTCTTCCCACACTCAGAACACTCATAGGGCCATTCTCCAGTGTGGTTCATTTGGTGGATGATCAGCTGGCCCCTCTGGTTGAAGCCGTTCCCACATTCCCCACACTTGTATGGCCTTTCCTCAGCGTGGGTGTTCTGGTGGCTGATCAAGGTGGAGCGGTGGCTGAAGCTCTTCCCACACTGCTCACACTGGTAGGGCCGTTCCCTGGTGTGGATCCTCTGGTGGCGGATCAGGCTGGATCTGTCACTGAAGCTCATCCCACATTCCCCACACTCGTGGGGCCTCTCCCCAGTGTGGATGCGCCGGTGGGAGACGAGGGCGGAGTTGTGCTTGAAGCCCTTCCTGCAGTCGGGGCAGCGGAAGGGCCTCTCCTCTGTGTGAATGCGCTGGTGTGAGAGGAGATGGGAGCTGGTCTGAAACCTCTTCTCACACTGGAGACACTCATAGGGCCTCTCCCCAGTGTGGATCCTCTGGTGGCTGATCAGATGAGACCTCCAGCTGAAGCCCTTCCCACACTCCAAGCACTTGTGGGGCTTCTCCCCATCATGAAGCTGCTCATCGAGCAGCTCAGAGCCCCGGCTGAAGTTCTTTCCTCCTTCCCGGCTCAGGGTGGGTCTTTCCTCCTCAGAGCACCCTGGGATGGGTTTGGAGCCCCTCCTCCTAAGGGATCTCTGGGGCTTTTCCTCCCTGTTGGATTCCTGTTCTGTGGAGTTGCTCAAAACAGCCTCTCCCACAAGGTTCTGCTGTGGAGATTTTTCCTCCCTGGTCTCCATCCTCAGCTTCTTGTCTGGGGAAGGAAGGAGAAGGAGAGGATGGGATTTGCCTCCGTGCCAGAGGGAAGGGGAAGGACAACCCCCCCAGTCCATCCCCAGCAGGACGGTGTTGGCAGCAGGGTTGTCCTGCAGCCGGGGGCCATGCTGGGCTGGGAGATGGAGCAGGAGAGAGGGGGAAAGGGGCACTGACTTCCTCCTCACCTGCCTGGTTGTTCTGAGACATCTTCCTCTTCTTCCTTGCAGCTTCCTCCTCCACTTGGCCAATGCTTTAGAATGGGAGGTCCTGATTTGGGGTGAAAACAAGAGATCAGCAAGTTGAGTTTTAGGTTTTGCCCAAGTCCATCTCTAGAGGCCACTGCCCATCTGGGGTCCAAAAAAACCTCTGAAACATCAACATTCAGCCCTGAAAATGCCTCCCAGGAGTTCCCCTGTCTCTGCTCTCTCCCCTTTGGTGTTCGGGGGTTCCCCCTGTCCCAGCTCCTGGGGGTCACGCTTGTATTGGGGGTCCCCCATCTACTCGGTCCCTGCCCTCTCCAGGCTGCTGGGAGTCCCAGGAATATGAGAAGATCCCCCCTTTTACACCTCCCCACTTTGGGATGCTGTGGAGTGTTGGTGTCCTGTGGAGTCCCTTCAGCCACTCAATGTAATACCCAGGGTCTGGCCTTGGCAAGACAAACCCCAGCTACCCTTCCTGCCTGAGGGGATAGTTCCAGTGTGCTCTGTACACAATGGTTTGGTCGGTTCTGCCCCCCTCAATGACTTTGGCCTGGTGGTTCCTTCCCCCTCAGTGTGTCTCCACTGGCTTCAGGTCAATGCCCTTACCTGCCCTTTGCCTGCCCCCAGACCCTCTACTTGAGGGGAGACAGGAATGGGGTTCTCTCTCTTGCCCTCTCTCTCTTCACCTTCTTCTCCCACCCTGCCTCAGGGCATTGCCCTCTCTCTCTTCACCTTCTTCTCCCACCCTGCCTCAGGGTGGGGAAATAAAATGGACTCTCGTGCTTAACAAAAGAGACTTGTGTCGTCTGTTTCCCTACTGGTGGCTGTAACCTCCCTGGACACAATGATCACTGTTGCCACACGATCCACCTGGGTCTCAGAGACCCTTCTCCCCTTATTCTCTGCTTTGGGGTCCAGGGGGTCCAAGGAGCTCCCCCTGCCCCTCTCCAGCCTGTTGAGGGTCCCGCCAATCGCGGCGCTCCCCCCTCTCTGGGCTCCCCACTTTGGGCTCCTGGGGGACACAGGGCTCTGCTCCTCCAGGCTGCCTCTGCCAGCAGCTGCCACTGGGACCCCCCAATGTCCCCACAAGGGGCGTTTTCCACTCAGATTTGGAGTTCTCCATTCTCCAGATATCCCCCCAAAAAAACCCAACCCAGGGACCCCCCAGGATATCTGGGCCCAGCTCCCCCTCCCTGGTCACCTGTGGGATGGGGGGTGATGATCCCAGGGGTGGGGGGCTGTGAATTCAGGGAGTGCTCAACCTCATGGTTCCTTCTCTGTTAAGGGTAGAAGGTTCTTAGCTCAGGAACTGGCTGACCTCATTGAGAGGGCTTTAAACTAGGTTTGAAGGGGGAAGGGGATGCAGCTGGGCTGCCTGGAAGCAGACCCAAGGGTGCTAAGCCTGAGTTAGGGCTGAAATCAGTAGCCCAGCTGAAGGGCATGTACACCAATGCACGTAGCATGGGTAACAAACAGGAGGAGCTGGAGGTCATGGGGCAACAGCAAAGCTGTGATGTAGTCACCATCACAGAAACGTGGTGGGATGACTCACACAGCTGGAGCACTGCACTCGATGGCTACAGGCTCTTCAGAAGAGACAGGAAAGGGAGAAGAGGTGGAGGGTGGCCCTTTATGATAAGAAGGCTTTTGATGCAATAGGTATTGAAACAAATGAAGATTCAGTTGAATGGCTATGGGTGAGAATTAAGGGGAAAGCCTACAAGGCTGACATCCTACTGGGAGTCTGTTATCATCCACCAAACCAGGAGGAAGAGCTGACAACTTATTCTATCAGCAGCTGGAGAATGTTTCAGGATCACCAGCCCTTGTTCTTGTAGGTGACTTCAACCTGCCAGACATCTGCTGGGAACTTAATACAGCAGAAATGAGGCAGTCCAGGAAATTTTTAGAGTGCATGGATGATAACATTTTGTCACAGTTGGTAGGTGAGCCCACCAGGGGAGAGACTACGTTGGATCTGTTGTTCACAAATAGAGATGGGCTGGTGGGAGATGTGGTGGTTGGAGGACAACTGGGGCAGAGTGATCATGAAATTACAGAGTTCTTGATATTTGGTGAAATCAGGAGGTACATCAATAAGACTCTTACATTGGACTTCCAGAGGGTACACTTCGGCCTATTTAGGAGACTAATTCAGAGAGTTCCTTGGGAAGCAGCCCTTAAGAACAAAGGAGTTCAGCAAAGGTGGGTGTTCTTCAAAACAGAGATTCTGAGGGCACAGGAACAGACTGTCCCTGTGTGCCAAAAGATGATTCAACGAGGCAAATGCCCAGCCTGGATGGGTCAAGGAGGTTTTGGATGACCTCAGGAAAAAAAAGAGGATGTATCATTTTTGGAAGGAGGGTCAGGTGCCTCAGGAACTATTTAAGGGGGCTGCTAGAGCATGTAGGAAAAAATTAGGGAGGCTAAAGCTCAGTTTGAACTTAAAAAGGCAACTTCTGTAAAGGACAATACAAAATGTTTCTATAAATACATTAATGGTCAAAGGAAAGGTAAGGCCAAACTTTGCTCTCTCTTGGATAAGCGAGGGAACTTAGTAACTGCAGATGAGGGGAAGGCAGAAGTGCTTAATGCCTTCTTTGCCTCAGTCTCCAGTGGGAAGATCGCTTGTCCTCAGGACAACTGCCCTCCTGGGCTGGTTGATGGTGTCAGGGAGCAGAATGGTGCCCCTGTGTCATCCAGGAGGAGGCAGTCAGAGAACAGCTGAGATGCTTGGACACTATAAATCTCTGGGCCCAGATGGGATCCACCCCAGGGTGAGGAGGGAGCTGGCAGATGAGCTTGTGAAGCCACTCTCCATCATTTACCAACAGTCCTGGCTCACTGCTGAGGTTCCAGGTGACTGGAAGCTGCCAATGTGACACCCATTCACAAGAAGGGTGGGAAGGAGGATCCCAGTAATTATAGCCCAGTCAGCCTGACCTCAGTACCTGGTAAAGGTAATGGAGCAGTTTATATTGAGTGTCATCACACAGCACCTACAGGACGGCCAGGGTGTCAGAGCCAGCCAGCACGGGTTTAGGAGGGGTGGGTCGTGTTTGACCAGCCTGGTCTCCTTTGATGACCAGGTGACCTGCCTGGTGGATGCAGGAAGGGCTGTGGATGTCTGTTTGGACTTCAGCAAGGCCTTTGGCACTGTCTCCCACAGCACACTCCTGGATAAGCTGGCAGCCCGGGGCTTGGACAGGAGCACTCTTTGCTGGGTTAGGAACTGGCTGCATGGCCAGGCCCAGAGAGTGCTGGGGAATGGTGCTGCATCCAGCTGGGGACAGTCACCAGGGGTGTTCCTCAGGGGTCTGTGCTGGGGCCAGCTCTGTTCAGGATTTGTATTGACAACATGGATGAGGAAATTGAGTCCTGCACTTTGGCCACAATAACCCCTGCAGTGCTCTGGGCTGGGGATGGTGTGGCTGGACAGTGCCCAGGCAGAAAGGGACCTGGGGGTTCTGGTCAGCAGCGGCTGAACATGAGCCTGCAGTGTGCCCAGGTGGCCAAGAGGGCCAATGGCCCCTGGCCTGGATCAGGAATGGTGTGGCCAGCAGGAGCAGGGAGCTCATTCTTCCCCTGGACTCAGCACTGGTGAGGCCACACCTTGAGTGCTGTGTCCAGTTCTGGCCCCTCAGTTTAGGAAGGACCTTGAGACGCTTGAACGTGTCCAGAGGAGGCAACGAGGCTGGTGAGGGGCTTGGAAAACAAGCCAGAGGAAGAACGACTGAGGGAGCTGGGGGTGTTTAGCCTGGAGAAAAGGAGACTCAGAGGTGACCTTATCACTCGCTACAACTTCCTGAAGGGGGGTTGCAGACAGCTGGGGGTTGGTCTCTTTGTCCAGGCAGCAACTGACAGAAGGACAGGACACAGTCTTCAGCTGTGACAAGGGAAATATAGGTTGGATAGTAGGAAGAAGTTTTTCACAGAAAGAGTGATTAAATACTGGAATAGTCTGCCTGGGGAGGTGGTGGAGTCACCATCCCTGGATGTGTTTAAGAAGAGACTGGATGTGGCACTCGATGCCCTGATCCAGTTGAGGTGTCGGGGCTGGGTTGGACTCGATGATCTTGAAGGTCTCTTCCAACCTACACATTCTGTGATTCTGTGATGGGACCCTGACTGGGGTTACTGGGAGCCACCAGAGCCACGCAGGAAACCAGCTGTGCACACACTGGGAGGAACTGGAAAAAACTGGGAATGACAGGATGCATACTGGTGACAACTGGGAGGTTCTGGCAGGGACTGGGATAAAACTGGGGGCAACTGAACCACGCTGAGGGAACTGGGAGTGCCGGCCAATGACTAAAAGAAGACTAAAACCTCCTTCCTGAAAAAAAAAAACCCAAAACCAAAAAAACACCAAAAAAATCACAAAAAAACCCAAAACAAAACGAACGAAACCAACAAATAAAAACACAAACAAACAAACAAACAAGAAACCCCACAAACCAACCAAAAAAAAAAAAAAAAACCAAAAAAACCCCCACGAAAAAAAACCCCACAAAACAAAAAACCCAACAAACCAAACAACCACAGGGAACCAAAAATCCCAAAAAACCAAACAAAAAACACCAAAAAACCAAACCAAAACACTTTAGACTGACACAAGTACTGCTATACAGCATTTACTTCTACTATATGTTAACTTTATTCCTCAAAATCATTCCTTTCTTTTCCAAGAAATATCTGTGGGAACAGAAATCTCTCCTTCTCTGTAGGACATTCTGTATTAAGGATGAGTTAATGCGATTAAAGATTCATTGGCTTCTTTTTCTCTCAAACATACCAAAGGAGGGAGAAATATGAAAACAAAGCTCTAGTAATGTCATTTTTAATTCTGACACAATTAAGGATTTTTTTTTGTAATTTAAATTTACCCCATCCATTCTGCAAAGCACCATTCTCAGGCTAAGCCTAAGGGATCCATCTTTTTTAATTTGCTGCTAATGCTATTTGTACAGCTCCCAGCCCTTGTTATGGCCATGGGGGGCCCAGGGCTGATCCTGGGAGCCGCCACTGCCGGCCCCGGGAGCCCCGAACCCCTTTCCCGGCCATCCCGCCCCTCCAGCCCCAGCGCCCCCCAACGGGGTCCCGGCAATCCCAGGGCTCCCCCCCTCTCGGGCTCCCCGCTTTGGGCTCCTGGGGCTCTCCTGTCTCTGGGCTCCCGCTCAGGGGCTCCCCAAAGCCCGGCCCTCTCCCGGGCTCCCCAAACCCGGGGTCCCCCCGGCCCCGCCGGGGCTCTGCCCACACCGGGACCCCCCAAAACCACCTCCCGGGGACCCCCCCATGTCCCCCCGAGGGCCATCTGCGCCTCGCCTTTGGAGCCCTGCCAGCTCCAAACATCCCCCCAAAAACCCCAAGCCCAGGGAGCCCAAACCCGGGATATTTGGGGCGAGCTCCCCCTCCCCGGGCACCTGCGGGATGGGGCCGATGGTCCCGGGGCTGCTGCGGCTTCAGGGAGCGCTGGAGCCGCCCGCTCCCTCCTCTGCTCTTCTTCCTCCCGCTTCCCGCGGCCGCTCCGCCTCTTCCTCCCTCCCTCCTCCTCCTGCCCCGTTCCCGAACCCCTCGCAGCCCGCGGGACGAGCGGGGATGGAGCCGGGAAAGGTCGGAAGGCAGAGAGGGCCCAGGGGGAGGCCAGGACTGGCAGTGACTGGGCTGTGCTGGGAGCACCTCATCACCCCCGTCAGGTGACATTTTATAGGAGACCCCCGTTCCAAGCCCCTCTGGGGGATGTTTTGCCCCCCGCCCCCCCGGGGTGGATTTTTGGGATTCTCTCTGCCATGGCCGCGTTAAGAGGCGCCTGTTTTGGGTTCCCAGGAAAACTCCCCTTCAAAGGGCAACACCACTCCCGGTGATTCCGGCAGCGGAGCCCCGGGGGGGGGCTGGGGGTCCCAGGGGGGATTTGGGGGTCCCGGGAGGGTTTGGGGGTCCCAGGGGGGATTTGGGGGTCCCGGGAGGGTTTGGGGGGTCCCAGGGAGGATTTGGGGGTCCTGGGAGGGTTTGGGGGTCCCGGGTGATGCCGATGATGGTGATGGGGATGGATTCTCTGTTGGACAGGAGGTCACAGCTGGAAACCACCTGCACCGTGTGGAGACCTGGGAACGAGGAGAGAAGGGATCCATGGAGTCATGTCCCAGCCCTGTTGGAAAGCAGATAGAAATCTCCCAGGACCCCGGGCACACAGGCTTAGAGGCAGAAAAGAATGCAGGGGCTGCTTTGAAACCCTCGGGGAAACTGAGATCCATAAAGTCACACAGGCATGAAGTGGGAATGTGAGTTTTAGTTTTACGTGAGTAAAAATATGCCTTAAGAGCCTGAAGTAAAGAAGAGACTGTATTAATTGATAGAAAAGCCCTAAAGTCCAGTTTCAGGTTCAGCAGCATTACCTTGTACAAAGTTAACTAAGTCCTGGGCATAATATAAACATACCAGAGCATTGCTGACATTGCCAGACAGAATAGACAGGCTGTAGGCACAGGCCTTGTGTAAGAAATGATTACCATTGTCACACAACTGTGTTAGACCAGGAGAGGTGTAAAAAGACAGGAACAGCATCGTGTTTGTGGCTGGTTGGATGATTTAGGAATAGAATTCATTGTATCGGGGCTGCTGCTGCTGCTTCTGCTTGGGCCATGGGGACTCTGTGCTGGAAGGCATTTTGCATGATGGCCCGGACTGTAACAGCCTGACCTTGGTGAGGCTGATCCAGCCATGGCATAAACTACTTGTCCAAGCAGCAGCACCTCTCTTGTTCCTGGGCTGGCCGCTCCAACTTGCCAGCTGTCCATCAGCAATGTGCCCGCTGCTCCTGCCTGCTGCCAGTCCTTCCCTGGCAGTGACAGCAGGAGCTGCTCCTGCCGCCGGCAGCTCCTGTGCCTGGAGTCCCTTCCCGTGCTGGCAGCACCAGCTGCCTCTTGCCTTCAGCCCAATGCCTGCCTGCACCTCGGCCTGCCTTTGCCAGCTCTCTTTTCCCAAGCCTTTGACTCCCAGGCTTCTGCCCCAGCCCAGGGACATTTGTTATTCCCATCACCTGCTGCTTTGACACCAGGAACCATTTTGGTTTGACCTAAGAGGTGAATCATGAAGGTTGTGGTGTTTTCTTGTCCACAATGTCCTGTTAAGGCCAAGAACATGCTGTTCTTACAGCTGGGATTGTGGCTGTTCCTACACCATTTATTCCACACTGCAGGACTAAAGGAAATCTCTCCTTTTCCTTACTAAGTTGAAGCTACAGCTTAGTGCAAGTATGTATTAAAAGAGAATGAATGCCATAATCCCTTTTTTTTTTTTCAGTCACTAGTGGATACGTCCCTGAAGGATACAGAACAACTCAACAATGTTGTGCATACAATGAAGAAAAAAAAGCGACACAAAATTCCCTCTGGATGACGAGGTTAGAAAACCTGTTTTAATCTGTGTCACGTTTTCTCACCACATCTACTTGAAGTGACAAGAAATTAAGCTGATTTTCTCCACACTGAGGCAGTTTTGCAATGAAGCAGCAGCGTGTCATGATGCTAAATAAGAATCTGGCATTACCTCTAATGGTCACTGCTACAAAGTGTATCAGTGCACAGCAAGGCAGACTGGGTTATCACAGTTATTCCTCCCCTCCCCTCCTGCACATCCCATTGTCTCCTCTGCAGAAGACACAGGCTATGAAAACAAGGCAAGGTTGCTCCCTCTTTTTCTTCTCCCACAGGACTTGTTAGACACCATGTTTTTTCAAAGGACTGCATGTGCCTCTCCCCATCTTGCTTATTTCTCATTCTCCAAGAGAGCTGAAGGAGTTGGAGGCATGTGAGTGCCTGATCTCTCTTTCCCTCTACAGGCTCTGCCTCCCCAAGCCCTGGTTCCCTGCTGTGCTTTGGCATGAGAGCCATTCCAGCCCCAAACACAAGGGCAGTGGAGTTCAGCTGCAAAGCCTCTCTCTGCACTGGGATTGCTTTGAGCCTGCAGCCTCCATGGGCAAGGGCTTTGTGGGAGCAGGGCCAGCACAGCCTGTGCCCTGCACACAGAGCCAGGAAAAGGAGCAGATCCTGCTGCCTTCTGCTGCTGCTGATCCCAGCAGCAACTCCCCTGGCAGTTCCTGCAGGGAACTCCACCCCAAGGGCTTCCATCCCTGTCGTGCCTGGGAGAACTTGTTGCTTCCCAGTTGTCCCCCATCCCTGTGGATTGTGGAGCACGTCAGCACAAGTGTCCCTGGCCCTTCCTCCCTGCCCAGCCTGCAGCAGTCCCAGTCCCTGTTGCCTCCCCCTGGCTGCAGCTCCTTGGCCAAAGTGCTGCCAAAGGCAGCGGAGCTGGCTCAGGATCCCTGTTGGCTCCTGGGCTCCAGGATGACCTTCAGAGGGACACTTGGAGCGCTTCCTGAAGAGCTGCCCGTGGCCTGGGGGGTGGATTTGTCCTCCCTGGGTGGCTCTGCTTGGAGTTGGACGCTGCGTGGAGTCCCGGAGTTTTCTCAGCAGCCTTTGCAGCCAGTTCTTGGCCAAGGTGTGGCTCTGCTGCCCTCCCAAATCTGTGCCTGCCTTGCCCAGCCTGAGTGCAAGTGGGGCATGTGCTGGGCATGGCTGGAGAATTCTATGGACAAAATCCTCCCCCATCGTCACCTTTACATCTGCTCATTGCTCTGGGCAGCACAAATCTACACTTCTTTTACTGGAAACATTGAATTGCTTGCAGATCATGACATCTGCAATACCAATATACAAATACAGAAAAATCAACTTTGGTTTAAATATGAAATTTATTTTAAATTACTACACCCACACTGCCGGTATAGAAACACACAAATATCAAAGTTTAGAAAACTAGTTTATTGTTACAATTGTGCTATGTAAATAATTACAATTATAACTTTCAGTTAAAAAAATTATTTTATTGAAATCCTCTACAACCAGTCACTATACAGAAATATCCTTTGAAGTTTAACAGTTTAATGTATTACATATTATTCCAACTCTACAGCCTATATACAATTACAGAAATATCAGTATCTCTCTCTAAAGGATCTTAGACCCAGTACTAAAGAAACAGAATTCTATAACCATACAACTCAAGATATATTTAAATATTTGTACCACCATAACTCTACAATATACAGATGTAAACCTATAATTTATATTTCATATGACATAAAGCAAGCCATATATAAATACACAAATAACAAACCTATCCATAAGTATACAAATATCAATGTACCAATGTAAGAATCCTTACAACCCCATCAACAAAACTATACAGCCATACATCTGAACAAGTCTGTCAGTATAAATACAGATGTCAGCACATCAATATACATGCATCAAGAGAACAATAGACATACATATATACCTGTACAAATACCAGTCTACATCAGGCTATATAAATAACCATCGACTTCTAACTCTCAGTCCCACTGTGACCATCTCTAACTCCAAGTCCATCAGCAGGAATTGCAGCTGCCCAAGTCCCCGGGCTCTCCCTGGGTCTCTTCCTCCCGTGCAGAGCAGCTCTCCTGGACAGGGACAGCAGACGGGACCCGTGGGGAGCAAAGGGAACACTGAGTCAGGATGGGGCCGTTTCCCTTGGCAGCAGCTGCCCTTCAGTCAGGGCAGGGCAAATGGCAGCGCCTCCCCAGGAGGGTGAGAAAGAACAAGTTTGTCCAAAGGCCAGGGCCAAAGGCCAGGCCCCCCTCAGCCCCAGGCTGCCTGAGCGGCCCTGCGGCCTCAGCCGGGCTCTGGGCTGGCAGCAGCAGCTCCCTGGGCACTGCTGGAGCTGGTGGCCTTCAGCTTCTCCCTGCTGCCTCCTGTCAGTGCCCGCCTGTGCTCAAGGTCTGCAGGGCAGCTGTGGCCAAAGTGGAGCCTCTGCAATTGGTTCCAAGGGCTGGCAGAGCTGCAGGCCCGGAGCCCTGTGTGCTCCCTGCTGGCCCCTCCATCCCCTGAGCCCCAGCGTGCCCTGGGCAAAGCCCCGGCCCCCTTCAGTTTCTTCAGCCCCTCACAGTCCTCTCAGCCCACTCCATCCCTTCGGAGCCATCCCGGGGCCTTGGAGCCGCCAGCACCCTCAGCCTGTGCCACTTCCCTGTGCCCTGAGTGCCCCCGTGGCCCTCTGCTCCCCCAGAGCCCTCAGTGCCCCCAGCAGCTCAAGGGCACCGTCCCTGCAGCGTCAGCGCCTCCTCAGCCCCCTCAGCCCCCTGTGTCTCCCTGTCCTTCAGCAGCTCCTCAGGGGACAGTGCCTGGGGCCACCGGCAGCTCCCAGCGCCCCAGGGACACCCGGGGCTGGAACTGCTGCTCCGCCCGGCCCAGCCGCCAGCTGGGACCCAGCACAGACACAGGGGACACAGGGGGCACAGGGGGAAAAACAAGAGCTGAAAAAGCCAGCCCAGGGGGGACAGAGGGAAAAATGCAGCCTGGGCCTACACAAACATCACTCCATCCACCTGCACCAATTCACAGACCAGCACAGAGCCTTTGCTTTGGGATGTCAGGGCACGGTTGCCACGTGCTCGTGGTGACATCACAAGGTTGTCTTGGAGCACGGGAGGCCTCAGGGGTGTCAGAGCGGCTCTTGAGTTCGCTCTGCGCAGGAGTTTCCTCCTGTGCTGGAGGTTTTTGTCACTGGGCAGTCGCTCATTGACAAAAAACTTACTTTTTCTTCTTTTTCAAGCAGTTGAAAACCTGCACAGCAGTTGCCACAATGATTGGGCAACTCGCTGCTGCAGTTTTCGCTGCCTATAAAATAGGTTATTCTACCTATTTTCTGACTAACCTGGCAGGTAAGTAGAGGTTTTCCCTGGATGTCACCTAACCTGGCTTTTGTGTCTTCCTGCTCTTTCTTAGTGACTGAGTTGGTTTGGAAACAGAAAGACCATTTGGATGCCACTTGGGTAAAGCTCCTCCTGTCAACACGTTCGGCTCCAAAGGGGGTGTCTGTGGCCAGGGCTGTGTGGGCAGCATTTGCAAGGGAACCTGCAGGGGTTGTGTTCCCTCCATGGGACAGTCTGTGGCAGCAGAGTCTGTCCTTTCCTCCCTTTGCTGGGTCAAGCAGCACAACTTTGAAAATGTGGGCTGGGAGACCTTCTAAAAATGCTCTGGTTGTTTGCAGTTTCCTCAAAGAATCTGGTTCATTTTCCCTTGCCCACTGCAGGTCACCTGAGCCGGGTGTTCAGAGGGGCCAATCCGGAGGTGAGTGAGAAAGGAACATTTGATGTTCCTGGTGTTTAGGAATTGTGCAGCAAGCTGTGAGCTTGGCCTGGGGCAGTAGAGAGTAGAGGGCCAGCTGAGTAGGCTGCAAGAAAATCCATTTCCATGTCTGCAGCAGCAAGAGCAAAGGCATCACTGGCTATTTTCTAATTTTCCATGGCAGAGCTTTAAAAGAACTAAAAGCCCAGTTTTGCAGAGAGAATGTTGCCTCCCCAGAGTAGCCAGGGGGGATTATCTAATTCAGAGCAATTTGCAGTCCACTTGAATCGGCCCATTTGAATTTAGTCTGAGGGACTTAGAATACCATTGTGATCAAAAATGATGATTTGTGCTTAGTAGAGCTGGCTCTAGAGCTGAACAGAAAGAAGGTTATAAATGACAGGTAATGGCCTGTCTCACACTCCTGTCTGTCCGCAGAGCACAGAACCAAGGGAAGATTCTCCTCTGGCTCCCTGTGCTCCTGGAGAAGAGGCCAGAGAGGAGCCCAATGACCACCAGGCTCCAGCTGTGGTCACACCACAACCACAGCTTTCCCAGACAGTAAGTGCCAGTTCTGGAGGGTGCTGTCTTTAGTGCAAGGCAGAGCTGCAAGTTTCTGAGCAGCCAGCTCTTGCTGTTGGTGGCTGAGGATGCTGAGTGCTGGAGTCCTGCCAGGAGCCAGCCATTCCCCTCAGCCAGTGACCCCTGGAAAATGGGCTTTGAGCTGTCCTGTTTAGGCCCCAGCTTGCTGGGATTCTGATAGGGGCAGCATCTCACAGTCACTTGCTCTGCATTTGTGTCTACAGAACATGGAGGCAGAGGCACAAGCACAGCTGTCTGTGTTCCCAAGAGACAGCATGGGAGCGAAGAGGAGGAGCACAAAAGAGATGAGAAGCATTCTTTTCCACTGGAATATCTATCATCTCAGGCGCATTTTACAAGACCAGGTGAGTGGAGGAGTGGTAGCCACTCCACTCATCAAAGCTTCTCCTTGCTCTTCACAGACCATTGGTGAGGAGCTGCAGGCAGAGCTGCAACAAACCCAGGCTAGGATCAGGACGACGGACGAGAGGCTGGAGGAAGAAATGAACACTCCAGGAGAAAGAGAAGAGAGGATTCATCTCCCTGAGGAGCAAGAGGCTCTGGAAGAACCAGTGAGTGAAAGAGCCATAGCCACTGCAGTCACCAACCTGGTGCTCTCTGCCCTTCTTGCCTTTCCCCAGCAGAGCAGCAGGGGGTGGGGTGATGCCTCTGAGTGTCCTCCTGCTCCAGTGTCTGTCACAGCCACTCTGAAGGACACTCCCTGCTGGGCTGAATCTCAGCTGCTGCCCTGGACAGGGGACTAGTGCTTTGGCCTTTTGGCCAGCAGTCATGGGAAGGCATTCCTGCTGGCCTCTTCCTGCTCTCCTTGTTTCTTGAGGGGTTCTTGCAGGTGAACACGGTGACCCAGCTGGATCTTGAAAGAAGCTGTCTGTATCCCTTGTGAATCTGGTCTCTCCCTTTCCTCACAGTCCATGACTCTTGGCTGACAGGGACAAGCTGCACTCTCTGACTGCTTTGTTCTCTTTGACTCCAGGTGGGAGTGTTGACATCTCGCCTGGCAGCCTGCAGAGATTTCCATCAAGGGACTGGCAGTGAGGAGCCCCGAGATTCCTGCAAGGAGCAGAAACTGTCCCAGGCAGAAGCGCTGCCAGTTGGACACTTTCTGAAGACGGTGGAACAAAAGAGGACTCCATGGGAGGAGGTAGAACATCTGAACAAGGAGCTGCAAGTGTGTCTGCAGCCCTTGGAGGGGGAAAAGAGTTCTTTCAGAGAAATGGAATGGTCATTTTGGCAGTCATCCTTCAGAAAATCCATGCAAATGAATCTTGGAGGAAATGGAAAATGAATCTGGCCATAAACTTGGGTAAAACCAGCCTTTGGGATTGTCCCATCCAGTTAGAGAAGTGAACATCAGAAAAACCCCATGGCAGAGCCCTGCATGTGGCTGACAGCCCCTTCCTAAGGGCTTGCATTTGAAATGGGATCTGGGGCTAATCTCTGCCAGCCACTTTTCTGACACAAACTCCTTTGTTGTCTCAGATCTCCACAGGCTCTTCTGTTGAACCTGCAGCAGCAGCAGCAGCAGCAGTGTCACCTAAAGGAGCCTTTGCTGCCCCAGCTCAGAAGTGGAGCCCGGGCAGTTGGTTCATCTCCAGCAGTGACACAGCTGCTGCTCAGCAACAGGAGGTGGAGGATGACTCCCTGGAGCTCCTGAGTACGTCTGGTGTCTTTCTTCTCTGAGGGACAGTGCACTGTGTGCACGTGTCAGCACAGCTGCACCAAATGATCCTCCTCACTGGGGTGTCCCAGGGGCATTTAGGGCTCCCCACAGGAAATGCTGTGCTCCAAGGCAGCAAGAGAGTGCTCTGGGTGTTGCTGCTGCCTCTGAGGGCAGCTTGGACGTGCTGGGCTTTGCCTGAGCTTCCCTGTCTGCTGAAGGCAGAAGCAGGGCTTGTTCTTGCATCAGCAGAAGGCTGTGATCTAGCAAATGATGTGGGCAAGTTCTGTGTGCTGGTGGCCAAACTGGATAGAATGGTTAGACTCCTAAATTCTCTTTAGACTCGTGACTTCTCACCCATCCCCAGAGCAAAAAACTTGACAGAATTTCTTTGGTTTTGGAGTTTTGTTTCTTGGTTGTGGTTTTGGTTTTAGTTTGGGCTTTTTCTGGATTTTTTTGGGTAGAGATTTTTCTCCATCCTGAAGGAGGTCTTCTCCGCCATGTGTCTTACTGGTGTGATTTTTATGACTGTTCTTAATACCACTACTACATCTAGAGGTATTTTATTTTTGTTTTTGTTTTTAATAATATTATATTTTTGTCAATGAGAACTCCTTTGAAAGAACATCAGGCGACACACAAAGAGAGAGCGAGATGAGTTCTTTTTGTGTCCCCATTGAAAAGACAGATGATTTTATCACAATCTGTTTTTAATATCCTAGTTTTGTTCTTAGAAAGATGTGTCCAAGAAACACATCCCTGGGGCTTGATCAGATCAAAGTGCACTGTAGGCATTTCTCAGGAGCAAGCCTCCAGCCCCTCTGCTGTGTATTCCTCAGATCCATGGCACTTTTCCATCCCTGATTCCCAGTCATTCCCATGACTGTTAGAATGCTGCCCATTGACCCAAGCCCTGCTCAGATCAGTCTCGAGGAACACACATCAAGTCCTCTGTGATTCTGCAGCACAAGTCATTGAATCTGCTTCTTGCCCAGAAGAGCTGCCAGTGCTGTGCTCTCAGATAAGACCTGGGGGGGCTGAGAACAGAGCCCAGGTGACTCTGTGTCTCCCATCCCCTGTTGGCACAAAAAGGGCATTGATGTGCACCTGGGTGTGTCTGAGCTCAGAGCCGATCCTGCTGTGTCCTATGGGGCTGCCTTTTGTATCTCTTGGATGGTGGGATCTCTGCTTTCAAGTGAGCATCTTGCATTTTGTTACCCTCAGGGAAAATGGTGAACATGGAGAATCCCCGCAGGAAATACATTGAACTGGAAAATGTTGGCAGCGGGTGAGTCCAACCACAGTTGCTTCTCCACAGTCATGGGGCAGGTGATTTGCTGCTGGAATATCTACCAAGTGTGAAGTCAGGCCAGCTGCAAACATCTTCAGACACTGGGTTAGTCTGCCCCATGTCTCAGTACCAGCCAGAATTTTTAAGTGTGGTCAGGAGGCATTGTCAAAGCCACTTGTATTTCATTGCCAGAAACAGCAACCTACCGCCAAACATAGCAGTGAGATAACAGTTCTCAGGAATATTTCTTCCCAAGTGTTTGCTGAAGGAAATAGTCTGTGCTCAGGAGAAAAACTGCCAAGTTTAGAAACTGAAACCCGAGATGAAAGAATCACCTGGCCTTTTGAGCTGAGGCACTAAAGCCCAGTGCTTCAGGAACAGGCCCAGTGCCCATGCACTGCAGAGGAAAATGCATCATCTGCCTTCTGGCAGAGCCCTCCTGCATGCTGCAGGTTTGAGGCATTTCCAGCAGACATCTCCTGTCTGGGCTGGCTTTCACTCCAAGATCTAAATGGCTTCTCCTTTCTTTGCTGCTCTTTTGTTTCTAGGGGCTTTGGAGATGTTTGCAGAGCGGTCGACACTTCCATAGGAGGAGAGGTAAATGTCAACAGCCCCTGCAGATCCTGCTGCTCTCCAGGGCTTTCCTCTCTTGTGTCAGCTGGGGCTGGAGCTGTGGCTAGAGCTGTGCTGCAAAGGCACAAGAAGCACAGAGTGGTGCCAGCCTGCCAAGTGCATTTGGGACAGTCTTTGTCCTGCTCAGCTGCCAGGAGGAAGGCAAGGAGGGCAGCGGTTCCTTTCAGAGAAGGACGCTCTCCCTGGCTCTCAATTGCTCCAACAAAGGTGGTGCCTTAGAGCATCTCACTGCTCTCTGGGCCGATGGCTTCAGGGTGCTGAATTCTCATTTCTGGCTGCCAGCAAATACATCTGAATGTTCCTGGCAGTTCCTCAGCCACCTGCAGTGCTGCACGTGGGAACTGCACGTAGGGAGAGATCTGCAAGGCCTCCCTAAAAGCCCCAAGCCCTGCCTGTAGCCCAAGATGTATAAGTACCAAGTACTTATACATATGTACTTATATGTACATATGTATACATATACATATGTACTTATATGTACAAGTACCAAGTACTTGGTACAGAGTACCAAGGCACGCTTTACTTCTTCTGAAGTAGAGACAGAGAAACAGAGAGTGTGCTCAGAGCTTTGGGGATGATAGTTGAGACATGATTGCTGACAAGTGGACAAGGCAAAATGTCAGTGGCCACGTGTCCTGTAAGTGGCCCCCAAAGGAGCAGAGAAATGAGCTGTTGGAATGTCAGTTCCTAATTACTCCTAATTTGTCTAATCCCAAGGCACTTTGGCAAGGCTCACCCGTGTCATTGCTAAATCACTCATCCTGTGTGTGCTGTGGTCTCGTGCCACCAACCTCTAAAGTTGCTGATTTTCAATGTTATTCTAGGTGGCCATCAAGAAAATCGATCTGCAAGGACTCCTGACTGAAGACATTCTAACAGAAATCAGGGTCCTGAAGATGAATACAAGTCCCCAGATTGTAAATTATTTAGACAGGTGAGTGATCATAGTCTCATCCCATGAAGGTTTGTTTACATACTAAAAGCATGCAAGGTTAAAAACCCACTTTGGACACTGGCAGAAATGAGAGCTGGTAATTATTGGGTAATTATTATTTCTCTACTCATCTCCAATGGATGGGAAGAGAGTGTATTTTGTCTGCATGAGTCTTCCCTGGCTTTCAAACACATAGTTGAAAAACTGTTCAAAAACCTGCATCAACCCTACCATACTAAGTCAATACCCTGAAAGCTCACTGGCTCCATGTTGTTACAGGATTGATTTTTAAGGTTTCTTTAATGCTGATGAAGCATTCTAGAGAGGATTTCCCTTGGATTGTTGTCCCTCTTTTCCATGGCTGTCCATGCCAGGAACACTAGGTGCTTATTTCCAGAAATACCCCGTGTGACAGGTTTTTCATCTTGGCTGTTACTAAACTGCACTTTTTGCCTGCTGGCCGTCTAAAACATCTCCTTTTTCACAGATGTGCTGTTCTCCTTGAGACTGCACAGACTGCAACCAATGCACAGCCTGGAGGGAATGTCTATTCCTTTCATTCTGTCCTTGTCACAAAGGGATCCAGAAACAAGAATCAAGCAAAGAAACCAACGTTTGCATGTTCATCTGCATGGCCTTGTTCCCTTCTTTCAGCTACCTTGTACGCGAAGAACTCTGGCTGGTGATGGAGTTCATGGATGGAGGCACTCTGTTCGACGCTGTCAAGGCATTTGAGATGACAGAAGACGAGATCAGCATCATCAGTCGGGAGGTCAGTCAGGGATCCCAGCTGTGCTTCCCAGGGCTGGGGCAGGACTGTCTGGGAAAGGGGATCAGAACAGGAGCCATTCCATGGGCCAGGCTTTGTTTCTGTGTTGCTGGAATGTTTTGGGCAAGCAAGAGCATCCCACGTGAACTGCCTGCCAGTGCCCCTGCACTCACTGCACTCCGTTCTTGTCCTCTTCTCTCCTGCTGTTGCATTCTCACTCTGGCTCTTGTATTTCCTCTTCTCCATCTTACCTCTCTAAACTTTGGCCTGCACTGCATTCCTTGCCTGTAAAAGCAAAGGTGGTGGTGGCAGCATTTGAAAGGAACAGCAAAGAAAAAAGAGAGACTCATTTCTCTCAGTGCTCAGCTGAAAAGGTTAGCAGTGCAGCCAAAATGCTCTTGACTTGTGAGCACCTCCACTGCAGCAGCATCATCCTGGCTGGTTTGCAGGGCAGAGTCTACACCTGCAGGTGCTGTTGCTCTTTGACAAGCTGACATGCCTTTCTTTAGAAGGGTGCTGCTCTGCCAGTGTTGGAGCAGCAAGCTCTTCCTCTCAATGGCACTGTGTTCTGCCATTCCTCCCCATTCCCCTGGAGAGGGAATCTTGGAGAGCTGTTTCCTTTCTTGTGTGATGAAATCCCATGCCTGATTTTTGCCCTCCTGTTTCTGGTTTCTCTCTCAGTGCCTCCAAGGACTGAATTACCTCCACTCCCACCACGTGATGCACCGAGACTTGAAGAGCCCCAACATCCTCCTCAGGACCGATGGCTCTGTCAAGCTGGGTCAGTATATTCTTGGTCAGGTGCAGCATTCCAGGGATAGGGGGGGTGTGGGGCTGCTTTGGAGTGACTGCCAGCTCCCCAAAAATGGTGCTGCTGGCAGTGCAGGGAGCCCTACTGTGAGCTGACCACACGGTTGCAACGTGCACAGACCTATGGCAGGGAACAAGCAGTCCAGAGTGGCACTGCTCTGTGTGTGTCCCTTCCAGAGAGAGGGAGCTACAAGTCTAAAGCTTCATGGGCAACAAAAGCCACTGCTGGAGGCAGTGTAAAAAATGTGGGGATTTTGGAAGTAGCCAATGCCATATTTCCTTGGCTAAAGTCCTGAGGAAAGAGAGCAGGGACTGTTGCAGGAGATTCAACCGCACATTCTCCAACTTCTACTGGGCAATTCTTTTGCTTGCTTTCCTAATTGCACAGGATTCAAATCAAAACAGTTTTTTGCTTTCTCCCCAGCTGATTTTGGCTTGTCTGCTCTACTCACCCCTGAGCAGAGTAGACGGAGCTCAGAGGTCGGCACTTACTGGTGGAGAGCACCTGAGCTGGTGAAAGGTCACCCATATGGCCCCAAAATTGACATCTGGGCCTTTGGGATTGTGACAATTGAAATGGTGGAAGGAGAACCTCCTTATTATAATGAAACTCCTCGCTCGGTAAGGTGTAAATACTCTCTGATCTCACTGTCTTTCTCCCCCAGCCCACCTTCTGTGTGCCATTGGACAAAATCCCATTGCCATCTGCTGGAACTACTTCCACCACGGTCCCTTTCTGAAAATGTCCCTGCAGCACATCAGCATCTGCTGGAGTTTTGGTTGCATCACTGGGGAAACTCAAGCCTTACCCCACGCAAACAATCTCCCTTCTCAGGCAACATTTGGCTTTGGCTTAGAAGTCGTTCCAGCTCTTTTGGCCACATACATGGCCCCACTAACAGGAAACAACCATCTTAGAGCTGCTGTTCTCTTTCCTGAAATGAAGGGAAGAAACCCAAACCCAACCAAGTTTCTAAAAGAGTGGTTTGGAGAGAAGAAACAAACAAAAAGCTTGATGAATTTTGTTTGATGGCAGCTGTGCTTTAGGGACCAACAAGCACTGCCGAGATGCTTTGCATGTAATAATCCTTGGAAATAGTAAAGTGAATTAGTAGAGCAAAGTCCCTCTTCCAAATAGCCTGCCAAACTGGTCAGGTGAATCCTCAGAGAAGCAAAGGGGCTTTTCCTGATGTAGTTTCCACTAACAAGGTCAGTCAATGAAATCAGCTGCCAAGGCAAGATCTGCTGCATGTTGGAAAAGCTGTGGCTGCATCGGGCTTTGGGTTTTTGTTGGTCCAGGAAAGTCCTCTCTGCCTCTGTGCCACGGCAGAAACTGCCACTGCAGAGTGCAGCTTGAACAATGGGATGTGGGAGAGCAGTTCCAGAGGTGAAAGAAGCAGCTGAGAGACTGGTGTTTCCTTTTTCTCCAGGCTCAGCTCCTGATAGCCACCAAAGGGACCCCAGAGCTGCAGCAGCCCAAGCTCCTCTCCCCTTTGCTGCGGGACTTCCTGAGCTGCTGCCTGCAGACAGACGAGGCGCGGCGCTGGTCTGCCCAGGAGCTGCTGCAGGTAAAATGCCAAGGGGCTGCAGGGAAACAGTGTCCCAGGGATGGGCTCCTCCTCCACTCAAGTGCAAGGCATCAGATGAGCCCCCTCCTCCTCACCTCCACTCTTGGTGCTGTTCAAATGCAAACAGCCAGGAGTCCTAGACTGGGCTGGGCTGGCAGGGACCTGGAAAGCTCATCTGCTCCAAATGCCCTGCAGTGAGCAGGGGCATCTTGAAAGAGATCAGGATGCTCAGATCTGAAATCTTTCCAGGGCTGGCACACTTAGCAGCTCTTGCAGCAAGCTGTGCTACTCTTGACCCGCTGTAGCTCCTTAGACCTACTCTGACTCAATCCCCTTTTCATTTAAAAAATATTGGACAGTAATGGTTCATTGTTGTTTCTTTTTCCTTTGTGCAGCATCCATTTGTAACATTAGCCAAGCCGACATCCAGCCTGGTGCCATTGATCATGATGGTGAAGGAGTGGAAGGAGGAGAGAAGATTGAGACAATGACATTAGAACAGTTTCATCCATCACCAGCTTAGAGAATTATAGAGTAGGATTATAGTTAGGAATTGTAGTTCAGATTCAAGTGTAGGACTGTAGCGTAGGAATTTCACGTAGGATATTAGCATCGATTGTAAACAAATAAATTTTGTGAAATCTCAACTCCTTTCAAAGATTCCCCTCCTTCTGAGCCTCTGAGAAAGCTCAACATTTCCTTCCGAACTTAGAGGTGGAAAATGACATTTAGGGCTTCTTTGGTACGGTTGGAAAGTGGGGAAGGCTTTTCTTCAGTCATCCTCTCCAGACCACGGGGCCTTTGGAATGTGGCCCACTGGCTGGGTTTTACCCAGCTGTGGCACTTGTGTTTGAGGCAGAAAGGGCAGTGGCATTTGCAGGGAGGACCAAAGGACGAGTGGGGCAGCCCAAACACCCTGTGCATCTGCAGGCCTTGAGCTCTGACTGGAGAGCATTTGAGTTCCTCCCCTTGGATTTGTATCCCTAAGTGCAGTCTCTGTGTCTGGAGGAGAGTTTTGCCCCAGTGAGAAAGCAGCAAGGTCAGGGAGGCTGCTGGGAAAGGCGCAGAGCTGGTGCAGAGCTGTCAGCGGGCGCCAGGTGAGAGCAGGCCCCGCCTTGGCCAGGCTGGAGCCCCAGCAGAGCCCTGGCAGAGCCCGGAGCAGCCTGAGCCTGGGCAGGGGCAGGCTGGAAGGAGGCCCTTGGAGCTGCAAGAGGCAGCAGCCCGGCCCTGGGGGCCTCTTGGTGGCCGTGGGCGAATGCTGCGCTCTCAGAGCCCAGCTGGCAGCCGGCTGCTCCCGAGGGGAAGCGCAGCCGTGCTGGGCACAGCCCAGACTGGTGGCATTGGCCGCCCGCAGTCTGCACAGGAGGAGAGAAAGGCACAGCACAGCCCAGGGCTGCAGGCCTGCCTGAGGATTCCTACTCTTGTGCCGCCTGCCCTGGCACTCCTGGCAAAGGTGAGCAGTGTGTGCAGCACTCTGGGCACAGCGAGGGAGCCGGGCTGCTCCGCAGGCTCCAGCACAGGGCAGCGTCCTTCAGGCACGGCGCTTCTGCCTCCCGGGGGAACCGAGGCCAGCGGGAGGCAGGGACAGCTTGGCAGGTCACATCTGCAGCACAAAAGGGCCTCACACAGCTCTGCCAGGAAGCGCCTGCACTCCTGGAGCTCTGCACTCCAGGGCCAGAGCAAAGGGGTGAAATGCAGAGTGCTCTGCAGAAATATTCAGGGGCACCAGCCCAGCCTGCTTTGTGCTCTCTGGCACACAGCAAGCGCTGTGCAACACAGCCCTGAGCTGCTGGGAGAGAGGTGTTAGAAAGGAGACAACTCTTGGATGAAATTAAATGGGGACAAAGTCATCCAAGCAAAAGAGAACTGTTTCTTAGTAAGGGTTCACCTGAGCTGGGTGTGTATCTTGCTCTCCCAAGAGCCAAACACACACTCAACACACACTCACACAGAATGCTGCTTTTTATTGCCTTGCCCAGCCCAGGGTGAACCGTGTCCCCTTTCCCTTTGGCTGGGTACTAGGGAACTTACATTCTCTCCTCACTACCTCCTTTTCTGTGCCTTCCCCTCTTATCCTACTTCACTTTTGGTCTGGTCTTCAACCTGGCCCCTCTCCCAGCTCACAGCAACACCCAACAAATTAACTAGAACAAACCCAAAACCTAAATAACACCCAGAAAAAACAACTTTCATTCTTTTTTCTAATAAGCTCTCAGGTGCAGCAAAATATGACCTCCTATCTCACAGAGGGAATCGGGTATTGAGCCTTCGCCTTGTGCTTGAGCAGTGAACTTGTTTGGAAGGGAGCAGAAGAGTTTCAGGAGGCAATTTGTGTTTTCTTTCTGAATTCCTGAAGGAAAGACACAGTGTGGCTTCAGACAGCCAAAACACTTGCATGGTGCATTGAGGAAATTCTTGTGAGCAATTCCCAGAGAAGGAAGGTGTTGAGAAAACGCTGAACTGTAAAAAATCATGAATTCCCATTGCATTAACAGTGTTGAGCCCTCTATTCCCCCAGTGCAGTGATTGATGTGTGCAAGTGGCTACCTTAGCCTTGAGAATAGAGTAGTCCTCCTAAGAAGGAAGCTGGAAAACTACTAGTAGGGGAAGAAAGTGGTTGTAGGAGGCTCTTGAGCATCAGAGGAGAATTGGAGGAATGGGATGTTCCCCAAATGACCACCAGAGACCCTCAAGAGAGCCCTACTCTCCTGTCAGTAACTTCTGAGAAGTGATTTAAATATGTCAGCTAATTTGAGGGAATGTTTAGTCTGTGAGTTTCAGCAAAGTAATGAGTAGGTCTTCTTTCCATGGTTACAAATTAGCAGGTGAGATTTCTGAGTGAGCACCTGTGTTAGAAAAGTGATTCCCCATGCACCCAGCACTGAAATAAAGTCATGCCTCCTTTCTCCCACTGAGCTGGCACCAGGGATTGGGCCCTGCTTGGTGACTTGCATTTGGGTCGCTTCTATTGCAAGGTGAAAATTAAACCTTTTCCAGCTGTTTCCCTCGGGGTTACCTTTTTGGGGGCCAAAGCTCTGTGCTGCAGCTGGCCCGGGTGTGTGCAGAGCAATGCAGCCTCCACAAAGCCCTTGGTTTCCCCACAAGTCATGGGGATTTGTTGCCAGCTGTGCCCAGCTGTGGCAGGAGAAAGAGCCTGCAGTGCAGTGGGCGCCGTGCCCTGCCCAGCGGGGGCTCTCTGGCACAGAGGAGCAGCAGCACCAGCACCTTTCAACCCACTCCTGCCTGGGCCTCCCCTGGCACACAGAAGCCTCTGGAAATCAGCACCACCCGGCGCCTTCCCAGCTTGGAGCAGCTCCTGCTGCTGGGCACATCCTGCCCCTTCTACTGCTTCCAAACAGGAATCAAGGCACAGGTGGAGACGGACATACAGAGGAGCCCTGGGCTTGTGCAATCAATGGGCAAATGCATGGGGGAATGTGTTAGGAATTATTTCAGCTCTTATGCCAATACTGCCTTCTCTCCTTTTCTCTCTTCGCATTTCCTGCTCTTTTCCCTCTCACATTCCCACCCCTTCCCCCTCTTGAGTCTCACAGTTTTCCTCTCATGTTTCCCTCCCAAGTTTTACTCATTTTCCCCACCCTTTTCAGCTCCCTTTCCTCACACTTTACCTCTCACATTTCCCCACCTTCCCACTGTTTCCTGCTTTTTTCTGCCCTCATGTTTCTCACAATTTTTCCCTGACATATCCTGCCCTTTTCTCCCCTCATGTTTCTCTCTTTTCTCAGTCATTTTTTCACAAGATATCTCCTCACATTTCTCACTTTTGGCCTCATGTTTCTCACACTTTCCCCCTCACATTTATCATTTTTTCCCCTCATGTTCCTTATACTTTTCCTCTTGCATTTTGTGCCCTTTTTTCACTTCTGTTTTCTGACACTTTTCCTGTCAGACTTCCCACCCTTTTTTTCCCCCCTCTTGTTTTCTGCCTTTCTCTGCCCTCTGGTTTCTCACTCTTTTCCCCTCAGGATTCTCACAATGTTCCCCTCACATTTGCTGCCTGTTTTTCTCTCTTTGCCACTAAATTTTCTCACTCTCTTCCCCTCACATTTCCCTCCATTTCCCCACCTTCGTTTTTCACCCTTTCCCACTCACATTTCTTAGAATTTTCCCATTGTATTTCCTGCCTTTTCCTCCTCTCACCTTCCTCTCCCATTTTCACTCACATTTCTCACCATTTTCCCCTCAGTTCTCTCACCCTTTCCCACACAGGTTTCCTACCCTTTTCTTCCCTCACACTTCTCTCCTTTTTCCACTCCCATTTCTCATACTTGTCACCTCACAATTTCTGCCTTTTTTCCCCCTCACATTTCTTAACCCACTGGTTCCTGTCAGTGACTGCTCCTCTTCAGTAGTGGATGGGCTTCTCTTGTTTTTCCCTGCAATCCCCGACTCCAAAGAACGGGTGCCAGAGCAGCGCTCCAAGGAGCCCCTGCCTGTGCGTCTGCTGAACAGAATGGCCGTGCTCAGCTTGGAGAGTCTCATGGAGAACAACCTAAAGTGCACTGGGCTTCCTGCTGCAGTTCTGGTTTGTATTTCAGTTCTCTGTAGTCTTCATGGTGTTCTAAAGAAATAGGTCCCCTGAGGGATACACATTGCGGGTGAGCAGCCACTGCACCATCCGCCTCCAGCAGATCCATCTCCGTTTTCATCCCCTCACAGTCACTGTGACTCCTGCCTGGACCAAACCACTTGTGATGCTTCTTGATGCTAAACAGAGTCCATCTGCACAGGAAATGCTTTTGGCCCTCTTTTGGAGAAAAAATAAAAGCCTTTATTTTAAAATGTTCAGTCCCTGCAGTTTTTTCTTATTTTCACCTATTTGAATTGCCTTGACATCAAAATACTGCCAGCTGACATTCTAAACTGGCTGGTCTATGTTTGTGTGCACAGAGCAAATGTGCCACACCGTGCCCATTTCCCGAGTGTCTGTTAATGTCCTGTTCAACAAAGGGCTGAAGGGAAGGACTCTCCCTGCCCCGCGCAGCTCCGGGGCTGCAGCTGGGCTGGCAGGGGCCGCAGACCGTGCTGGGAGGCCCCACCTCAGCCCCATCCGCCATCTTGTGTGTGGCTGGCTCGGCCCCATCCACCATCTTGTGTGTGGCTTCCTCAGCCCCATCCGCCATCTTGTGTGTGTCTGCCTCAGCCCCATCCGCCATCTTGTGTGTGTCTGCCTCAGCCCCATCCGCCATCTTGTGTGTGTCTGCCTCAGCCCCATCCGCCATCTTGTGCATCAAACCAGTCCAGCTCTGAAGTGAATGTGTTGCTGTTTTGTCAGCAGTCAAGGTCAGCACCAAAAACACCAACACCAGCAGGACAGTCTACAGGAAATGCCACAGGTTTGGCCCAAAGCCGTCTCTCCTGACTTGTCACTGTCCTTTACCCATGAACAAGTCCCCATGGCCACACACAGCAAATGTCCAACAGCAGCTCCATCAGCCACTTCCTCCTGCTGGCATTGGCAGACACGAGGCAGCTGCAGCTCCTGCACTTCTGCCTCTTCCTGGGCATCTCCCTGGCTGCCCTCCTGGCCAACGGCCTTGTGGAAAACAGAATAAAGTTCCTTGTTAAGATCACTGTTAAATTGTTAAGTTTGCCGCTATGTAACTAGTGTTTGTAACCTATTAAGTTTTATATGTTCTCCCGTAGTTCCTGCACCCCTCCCCAGTTAGAACTCTTTGTAGTCAGCTTGTTAAGGTTCTCGATGTTAGATATGTAACCAGTTTGTTAGAGTTTGTTATATAGCCGGATTGTTAAAGCTTTTGATGTTTGTAACCCCTCATATCCCTTAGCAAATGTTTCACCCGGAAGTTCCTGTACCCTGCCCCAGTTCCTACTTCCTATTTCCCCTGTGTCAAGGAAGGCACCTCCACTGCTCCCATAGGGACTTGCGCAAATCTGCATATTCAAATGAAGAAGCTCCAGCACTGAACAACCACCCCTAGCAGCGAGCCAACGTGAGATAAAGACCTGAAACTAATTGCCCCAAGCAAGGAACACATAAAGGAATTCCAGGTCCATGTCTCAGCCGGTCACCATGACTTGACAGTAAGGAAGCAGAGTAAGGGCCCTGAGTGTCCTAGGGGCAAAGAGAGACTTAGGCTTTTAGCCAGACCTCCTTCCTACTGGAAGCCTTCCCGGAGACTCCTGCGAGGACGGAAGGCCCAGCTCTGCCTGCTCGTCGGACAGAACTGAAGATTCCTCCTCCAGCGTGTGGTCTCGGGAGCAGCGGTGGTGTGCGCACGCCCCTAAGCCCCCATCCCTGGCTGTTTTCAATAAAGGCCATTTAAAAAGGAGAAGAAGGTCTCCTGGCCCTATTTATAACAGTCTGGGGGCTCGTCCGGGATCTGGCCACACCCGAAGAGGACCGCGGGGGACGAGACGGCCGCTCGCCTCGGTGGACCTTCGGGACAGCTGGCCTCATCCGGACCAGAGGACAGCCAGGATAGGACTACGCGAAGGAGCGCCGGTGAGTATAGCCGGTGGCGGGAGTAAGGGACGAGCGAGTGAAGTGTGAATGAGACGGGGGCTGGCAGCTCGGACCCCCGAAGCGAGAGTGGACCCCTTAGTACCACGGTTCCAGGACTCCCGCGAGGGGGCTGGCTGGGAACAGGGGGAAGCGAGTGGTTAAAGCGTGACTGAGGCGTCCCTTGGGGACAGTGGGCCCCCTCTCTGAGCGTGCAGAGAGTATTTAGAGGTGTGAGTGGCACGCAGGGGTAGGCCCCCCCGTAGGGTCAAAGCGAGTTGGGTGGGGGGTCCCCAGGCCCTACCGGCACCGGACGCCCAAAAAGCCCCGACTTCCCAGGGCAGGGCCGGAAGTGCTGAGAGGCATCAGTCGTCGTCCAGCCCTAAGGGGTGGGCTGGAACCTGTTGTTCAGGGCACGAAAGCAGGGAGTCTGAGATAGGGCAAGGCGGCTGATGTATTACTCCTACACGCACTCCCTTCGCTGAGGCCGTCCCGTGGTGGGAGGGGTGGCTAGGAGGCAGGGGAAGATAACCCCACCAACACACACACGCATCTCCTGAGCAGAAACTGTCTCCTCTGGGGAAGGGGATAGTGAGGGAGCAGGGAGGCAAGGGGCTGAAAGGGTAGTCTAAGGGCGGCTACAGGCGTTTCGGCCCGCTTGAAAAAGATTCTGCTGATACGGTACGTGAGGGCAGGACAGTTCTGACCCACGGAGAGGTCAGGCAGGGAAGGTTCTGGGAAACCTCCGTACTAAGGACCTCACCACGTCGACCCCGAGTGTCCATAGTCTCTAGGAGAGAGGCAAGGCGGGTGAGGTACGTTAGGAGCCTCAAAAGGGAGAGGCAGTAAGCGCCGGCAAGGGTTCGGGCAACGTCGTGTAAGTGGGAAGCTAGCTAAAGAGTGTACGAGAAAGATTGAGTGGAAAGATTTGGTGTGAAAGTGTTTTTAGTTTAGTTGACATTAGTCTCAGATTTATTTTGAGCTGAGTGAATCAACTTGTAGTTTATTCTTTTGGACAGAGTGGAAGTTTAGATTTTTGTTGCCTGTCAGTAAGTTTCAGTTCGGGTAGAGGCACCTTTGAATTTGTTGGTGAGTGTAGTGTTCACAGCTTCAGTTGAAGACAGGAGAGTTCTTTTGGTTAAGAGGAATCATGGGGAAGTGTATGAGCAAAGGAAAAAGATCTGGAAAAAGAAATAAGAACGGAGAAAAAACCATACCCCCAGATAGCCCCCTTGGGCAGATGTTGGCCAATTGGGAAGAACGGGAAAGAACCAAAGAATTAGATAAAGTGAAAATGATTTATTTTTGCATGGTAGTCTGGCCAAAATTAGACTTAAAAGGGGAATGGCCATGGGTGGGGACGCATGACCCCTGGATGTGCTCCCAGCTAAATCAATACCTGAAGAACCAGGAAGTACCAGACATTGAACAATTAACTTATGCCAAATGCTGGGAAAGAGGTACAAACAAAGAAACAGTAATGGTATATAAATTAAAGGATCAAAAAAAGGAGGAAAAAGAGGAAAATAAAGAGAAAGGAGGGGAGAAAATAAATAAAAGTTGGGACCCATTAGATTGTTTGCCCCCTCCTCCCCCTCCTATGTACCCAGCGGTACCCCAACCTCAAGAACAGCTAGCACCAGCTTTAATATTACCAGCTGCCCCAGTCCCCTTACCTCCCCCATCCAATGCTTCAGCATCCCCAGCTTTCCTTGCAGTGACACCCCCACTTCCCAACCTTCCAAGTGCTTCTACCATTCCAATCCCCTTGCCAACCTTTCCTAACACTCCCACTTCAGCTACAACCTCAAATTCTCCCCAAACCCTGTCACCCATTCCCCTAACTCCTCCTAATGCTTCAGTTCAATCCTTCGCAGAACCCCCCCCCCTGCTAGTTCCCCGGCTCCACAGATGTCATCCTGTGAGCTGCACAATATAGGGGCCACATCCTCCCCTTCTCCAGCAGACATCCCCTCGCCCCCTTCTAAATGGGAAACTACCACTTTATCCCCAATGACTACTTCTGAGATAACCTCCTCCCAAGCTGATAACTCTTATAAAGGACCATCTCAAAATACTAGATCAAAAACCCCCAAAATAGAAAGGCTCTTTCCCCTAAGGGAAGTGCCGATGGGTGGAGCTGCTGGAGGAGTAGGGTTTGTTAATGCCCCTCTTACTGCTTCCGAGGTTAGAAGTTTTAAAAAGGAGATGGGGAATTTAGTCGAGGACCCTGTAGGAGTCTCCAAACAGGTGGATCAGTTTTTAGGCCCAAATACTTATATGTGGGGGGAATTAAACTCTATATTGAATATCCTTTTTGACTCAGAAGAGGTTAGGATGATTCGAGTGGCTGGGATGAAGATATGGGAAAGAGAGAATAGGGCAGGACCTCCTGGGGAACAGAAATTACCTATCGCAGATCCTGGGTGGGATCCCAACCAAGAAGAGGGGAGAAGGAATATGGATGAGTATCGGGCCCTGATGATTAGAGGTATAAAAGAGGCAGTACCCCGAGGAAATAATACTAAGTTGGCTTTTGAGGGAATGCAGGAAAAAGATGAGACCCCAGCAGCGTGGCTCAACAGATTAAAACGAAACATCCAGCTCTATTCCACCATAGACCCAGAGAGCCAGGAAGGACAAGTTTTATTAAAAGTACAGTTTGTAACCAATTCCTGGCCGGATATCCGAAGAAAATTAGAGAAACTGGAGGACTGGCAAAGAAAGAACATAAATGAGCTACTTAATGAAGCTTTAAGGGTATATCTGAGGAGAGAGGAAGAAAAATCGAAAGCTAAAGCAAGGGTGATGGTAGCTGTGGCAAAAGAAAGTGTAAAAGCAGGTAGAGATCACGTGGAACCCTCTCAAAAAGCAGAAGCCAACAAGCCAGGCCCTTTTCCAAGTAAACCAAAAAGAAAGCCAATTCCGCTCCCATGGGAACAAGAAGAAGAAGAACAAAGTACTTTTAAAGACAATAGAGAATGTTATTATTGTGGAAAGAAAGGACATATTAAAAGAAACTGTAATAAATTGTCCTTTGACGAGGCCATTTGGAGGGAACAAGAGAAATTGGAAAAAATTCTAAAGGGAGATGATTAGGGGTGTCAGGGGCTCTACAAGTTAGGGGACCCTATGAAACATCAAGATGAGCCCCTAGTAAATTTAGAAGTGGGTCCCCAGTATGAAGAAGGCGATGATTTTTTTGATGTCGTTTTGGGTTAGGGCGCATGTAGCTGCAAATAGCGTTGATAGGGCACCTAGGCATAGGCATAGGGTTAAGGCAGTTTGGTTGTTGTTGAATAGGGGGTGGGTGCGAATGAGGAGGAAGATACCAGCTACTACTATTGTGCTGGAGTGGAGTAGGGCTGATACAGGGGTTGGGCCTTCTATGGCAGCTGGTAGTCATGGGTGTAGGCCAAATTGGGCTGATTTTCCTGTTGCGGCCAGGATGAGGCCTAGGAGTGGGAGGGTTGGGGTTTGGGAGGGTGAGGTGAGTTGTTGGATTTCTCAGGTGTTTATAGTGTAGGCTAATCATGCTATGCAAAGGATAAGGCCGACGTCGCCGATTCGGTTGTATAGTACGGCTTGAAGGGCAGCAGTGTTAGCTTCGGCACGTCCGTGTCATCAGCTGATTAGGAGGAAAGATATAATTCCTACACCTTCTCAGCCAATAAATAGGACGAATAGGTTGTTGGCGACGATTAAGATAAGTATGGCTATTAGGAAGAGCAGTAGGTATGTAAAGAATTTTGTGATATATGGGTCTGAGGCCATGTATCATGTGGCGAATTGTAGGATAGATCATGAGACGAATAAGGCGATTGGAAAGAATGTTAGTGAGTAAAAATCTATTTTTAAGCTAATTGGGATTTTAAAGTTTATGATAAATTTTCATTCTCAAAGGGACAGTAGACATTCTGTTCCTGAGTAGATGTGGATTGTTATTGGGATTAAACTGATTAGGAAGGAGGTTTTGACCGTATTTGTGATGGTAGTCGGGGTGTTTTTAAGGTTGACTGATAGCAGTGGGAAAATGAGAGGAGTGGATAGGGTTGTTAAAGTGAGTAGTGTGGAAGTGATCAGGACTAGTGATAGATCCATTACTTTCACTTGGATTTGCACCAAGATGAGTGGCTCCTAAGACCATTGGATTACTATTATCCTTTGAAAGTAAGGGGGCTGAGGTTTTATACTCAGATGCAAGAGTTAGCAGTTCCTGCTGGTTGAACCTCCCCTCGGCAGGTAAGAAGGTTTTAACTTCTATTTTTAGAATCACAATCTAACGTTTGGGTTGAAACTATACCTGCATATGGGGATTCCGGAAATTAGGTCGGGTTTAAAGATTAGTAGGATTATTGGGATTATGTGTAGAGTTATAAGGAGGTGCTCTCGTGTGTTTGAGTTCTGAATAGATGTGATGTGGGATGGAAGTGGCCCTCGCTGTGTTATTATCAGTATGTATAGGGTGTATGAGGCGGTTAGTAGGATTGCAGTTCCTGTTAAAATGATTGTGAACGCGGATCAGTTGAATAGGGCGATTATGATGGTTAGTTCTGCTATGAGGTTGATGGTTGGGGGTAGGGCTATGTTTGTTAGGTTTGCTAACAGTCATCAGATAGCCATGAGTGGGAGTAGGGGTTGCATTCCTCGTGTTAGTAGTAGGATTCGGCTATGGGTACGTTCGTAGTTAGTGTTGGCTAGACAGAATAGCATTGAGGAGGTGAGTCCATGTGAGATTATTAGGATTATAGCCCCTGAGAATGCTCATTGGGTTTGGATTATTGTTGCGGCAATGACTAAGCCTATGTGGCTGACGGATGAGTAGGCGATTAGGGATTTTAGGTCAATCTGCCGTAGGCAGATAGCGCTAGTTATTAGTGCGCCTCATAAAGCTAGGGTGATAAATGGGTAGTGTAGGTTACTTGATGATGGGTTTATTAGGAGTGTGAGTCGCATGATGCCATATCCTCCGAGTTTTAGAAGTAGGGCGGCTAGTAGCATTGAACCGGCGATGGGGGCTTCTACATGGGCTTTGGGTAGTCATAGATGTAAGCCGTATAGGGGGGCTTTGACCATAAAGGCTAGGAATAGGGCCAGGCTACATAGGAGGCTAGTTCAGGATGTAGGTATGGCTGGGTGTGATAGTTTTAGTATTGGGAAGTATAGGGTGCCTATTTGGTTGTGGAGGTGTAGGATGGCGATAAGTAGAGGGAGAGAGCTGGCGAGTGTGTAGAATAGTAGGTAGGTGCCGGCGTTAAGTCGTTCTGGTTGGCTTCCTCATCGGGTAATGAGGATTAGAGTGGGAATTAAGGTGGCTTCGAATGCAATGTAGAATAGTATAAGTTCTGAAGCTGAGAAGGCTAGGAGAATAGATGGTTGAGCTAGGATTATTGTTACAATGAAGATTCGTTTGCGGATAGTGGGTTCTTGTTCTAAGTGGTTTTGACTTGCTATGAGTATTAGGGGGAGTAGTCAGCACGATAGAACTAGAAGTGGAGAAGAGATTTGGTCGATGGCAGTTCATGGGGATAGGCCTTTATTGGGGTAGTAGGTGGGTACTAGTCATTGTAGGCTGATAGCGGCAATTAGTAGGCTGTATGTTGTAGTGTTGGTTCATAGGTGTTTACGTGGAGATAGGACGGCTAGGGGAAGGAGTATTATAGTTGGCATAATGATTTTTAGCATTGTAGTAAGTTAAAGTTGTGAAGGTGGTCTGAGCCATGGGTTCGAGTGGAGGCAACTAGGAGGGCGAGTCCTGTGCCAGCTTCGCAAGCGGAAAAAGTTAGCATGAGAATAGGCAGTAAGGTTGGTGATGAGGTTTGAGTTTGGATGGGTCATATGGATAGGGCAACGTATATGGATAGCATTATGCTTTCTAGGCATAAAAGGGCTGAAATCAGGTGGGTTCGGTGAAAGGCTAAACCTAATGTGCTTAAGGTGAAGGCTGAGTAGAAACTTAGGTGAAGTGGAGTCATGAAGAAAGTTATAGGGTGAGTGCTATAATCTGTTGAGTCGAAATCAACTGTCTTAATTAGACTAACTTTCTTATTCTGCCCATTCTAGGCCTCCTTGAGCTCATTCATATATAAGTCCTAGTGTGAGAAGGAGGATGAGGGTGGATGTTCAGATTAGTGTGGTGGTGGGGTTTTGGAGTTGGGTGGCTCATGGGAGTGGAAGAAGTAGGGCAATTTCTAGGTCGAATAGTAGGAATAGGATTGCTACTAGAAAGAAACGGATTGAGAATGGTAGTCGGGCAGAGCCTAGTGGGTCAAATCCACATTCGTAAGGAGAGAGTTTTTCTGCATCTGGGTTCATTTGGGCGATTCAGAAGTTTAGTAAAGTTAAGATGATGCTTAGGGTTATGGAGAGGGTGATTATAAATGTGATTATGTTCATTACTCTTCTCTGGGGTTAAACCAGATTCTAAGGATTGGAAGTCGATTGTAATAAATATACTAGAAGAGTATGATCCTCATCAGTAGATAGTGATGTAAAGGAATAGTCAGACAACATCTACGAAATGTCAGTATCAAGCTGCTGCCTCAAACCCAAAGTGGTGGTTTGGTGTGAAGTGGTATTTGATTAGGCGTAGGAGGCATACTAGTAGAAATGTAGAGCCGATGATCACATGTAGTCCGTGGAATCCGGTAGCTACAAAGAAGGTAGAGCCATACACTCCGTCTGCAATGGAGAATGGGGCTTCGTAATATTCCATGCCTTGAAGAGCAGTAAAATAGAAACCTAATATGATCGTGAGAGTGAGGGCAAAGATTGCTTGTTTTCGTAAGGCTTCTGTAATGCTGTGATGGGCTCATGTGACTGTGACTCCTGAAGCAAGTAAAATGGCGGTATTTAGAAGTGGGACGTCTATGGGGTCTAGGGGTTTAATGCCAACGGGAGGTCACTGTCCTCCTAGTTCTGGGGTGGGTGCTAGGCTTGAGTGGAAGAAGGCTCAGAAGAAGCCTAGGAAGAAGAAGGCTTCAGATGTGATGAATAAGATTATTCCGTATCGTAAGCCTTTTTGAACAGTTGGAGTATGGTGCCCTTGGAATGTGCTTTCTCGTACAATGTCCCGTCATCATTGGAATATTACTAGGGCGGTAGAGATGAGTCCAATGATTAGTAGGTATGGGAGGTTGTAGTGGAATCATATAGTTAAGCCGGATGTAACGAGGAGAGCGGCGGCTGCTCCAAAGATGGGTCATGGGCTGGGATCTACTATGTGATAAGAGTGTGCTTGGTGTGTCATTTAGGATTAAATATTTTCTTGGAGGTATAAGCTTAGTAGGAGTACAAAGACGTAGGCCTGGATTATGGCCACGGCGATTTCTAGGATTGTAAGGAGGAAGAGAACTAGGAGGGTTAGAAGGGAGACTATAGGTATTGTTGAAAACAGAGCAACTGTGGCCGTAGAGATAAGTTGGATGAGGAGATGACCGGCTGTGAGATTTGCTGTTAGGCGTACGCCTAGGGCTAATGGTCGGATTAGGAGACTTGTGGTTTCGATTAGGATGAGGGCTGGGATTAGGGGGGTTGGGGTGCCTTCTGGAAGGAGGTGGCCTAGGGAGGCAGAAGGTTGGTTTCGTAGTCCTGTAAGGAGGGTGGCAAGTCATAGGGGGAAGGCTAAGGCTAGGTTTATAGATAGCTGGGTGGTGGGGGTGAAGGTGTATGGAAGTAACCCTAGAAGGTTGATTAGTAGTAGGAAGATTATTAGGGATGTTAGGATTAGTGCTCATTTGTGGCCTTTTTTGTTTAGGGGGGTTATCAGTTGTTTTGTAATGAGGTTTACAAATCATAGTTGAAGTGTTGATAGTCGGTTGGTGATTCATCGGTTGTCAAGGGAGGGCAGCAGTAAGGCTGGGAATGTCATTGAGATGAGGATTAGTGGGATTCCTAGTAGGGAGGGACTTGAAAATTGGTCGAAGAAACTTAGGTTCATGGTCAAGTTCATGGGGTTGTATTTGTGGTTGTTGTGGTTTTATTAGATGGTGGGTTCGAAGTCACGAATGATAGTAGTTTGGGTTGGATGATTAGGGAGTATGTCAGTCATGAAGAAAGTATGATAAAAAATCAAGGGTTTGGGTTTAGTTGAGGCATTTCATTAAGGAGGTGTGGACCCTCTTTCTCTAGCTTAAAAGGCTAGTGCTGTTGCATAGCTTCTTAATGGTTAAGATGATGATAGAGAGGATCAGTTTTCGAAGTTGGCAAGTGGTACAGCTTCTACGACGATTGGTATAAAGCTATGGTTCGCTCCGCAAATTTCAGAGCATTGTCCATAGAATACTCCTGGTCGTGGGGCTAGGAAAGAGGTTTGGTTCAGCCGCCCGGGGATTGCGTCGGTTTTTACGCCCAGAGTGGGGACAGCTCATGAGTGGAGGACATCGTCGGCGGTAACGATGACTCGGACAGTGGCTTCTGTTGGGACAATCATACGATGGCCGACTTCTAGGAGTCGGAAATGTCCTAGTGGCAGGTCTGCTGTAGGTGTTATGTACGAGTCGAATGAGAGGTCTTTGAAATCAGTGTACTCGTATGTTCAATATCACTGGTGGCCGATGGCTTTTAGAGTAATATCTGGTTCGTTGATTTCGTCTATTATGTAAAGGATTCGTAGAGATGGTAGGGCAAGGGTAATAAGTACTATAGCTGGAAGGATTGTTCAGACTAGTTCGATTGCTTGTGCATTGACTGTATTTGATGATAATTTTTGTGTGAGTATTAGGGTTAGTAGGTATAGAACTAGGCTGCAAATGGCTAGGGCGACCATTAAGGCATGGTCGTGGAATTGGATTAGTTCTTCTATGATAGGGGATGAAGCGTCTTGGAAGCTGAGTTGTGCGTGGTTGGCCATGTTTGGATGTTGAGGTGTACTGGGGTTTCACCAGTAATTTGGTCTTGACAAGGCCAAGTAATAGTTTTACTAACACCTCTATATGAGAAAGAAGCATAAGTGGTCTATGCGGTTGGCTTGAAACCAACACATGGGGGTTCGATTCCTTCCTTTCTTGTACTTGGACGAAGGCAGGTTCTTCGAATGTGTGGAAAGGGGGTGGGCAGCCGTGGAGTCATTCAACGTTAGTGCTTGTTAGTTCTGGTTGGAAGGCTTTGCGTTTGGATGCAAAGGCTTCTCAAATGATAAACACTAGCATGATTACGGCTGTTAGGGAGATTAGTGAGCCTACTGAGGAGATAGTGTTTCACAGTGTGTAGGCGTCTGGATAGTCGGAATATCGTCGTGGCATTCCGGCTAAGCCTAGGAAATGTTGTGGGAAGAAGGTGAGGTTGACACCTACGAATATTACCCCGAAGTGAATTTTGGTTCATGTGGAATGAAGTGTGTACCCAGTGAATAGTGGGAATCAGTGGGTGAAGCCTGCTAAGATTGCGAAAACTGCTCCTATTGACAGGACATAGTGGAAGTGAGCTACTACATAGTAGGTGTCGTGTAGTGCGATGTCTAGGGAGGAGTTGGCTAGGATGATGCCTGTTAGACCTCCAATAGTGAATAAGAAGATAAAGCCTAGGGCTCATAGTATAGGGGGGTCTCATTTGATAATTCCTCCATGTAGTGTTGCTAGTCAGCTGAAAACTTTGATACCGGTTGGGATGGCAATGATTATAGTGGCTGATGTGAAGTATGCTCGAGTGTCTACGTCTATCCCTACTGTAAACATGTGGTGGGCTCATACAATAAAGCCTAGGAATCCGATAGAGAGCATGGCTCATACTATTCCCATGTATCCGAACGGTTCTTTTTTTCCTGCGTAGTAGGCTACTACATGTGAAATAATGCCAAATCCTGGTAGGATCAGGATGTAGACTTCGGGGTGGCCCAAGAATCAGAAGAGATGTTGATATAATACTGGGTCTCCTCCTCCTGCTGGATCAAAGAAGGTGGTGTTTAGGTTACGGTCGGTGAGTAGCATTGTAATACCTGCAGCAAGCACGGGTAGGGATAGGAGGAGTAGGACTGCAGTAATTAGTACCGATCAAACGAATAGGGGAGTTTGGTATTGTGAGATGGCGGGTGGTTTTATGTTGATTGCTGTGGTGATAAAGTTGATTGCCCCTAGGATAGATGAGATACCCGCCAGGTGTAGGGAGAAGATAGCTAGGTCAACTGAAGCTCCCGCGTGGGCGAGGTTGCCAGCTAGAGGGGGGTATACGGTTCATCCTGTACCTACTCCGGCTTCTACTGTGGAGGAGGCTAGTAGTAGTAGGAATGATGGAGGAAGCAGTCAGAAGCTTATATTGTTTATTCGGGGGAATGCCATGTCTGGAGCTCCAATTATTAGGGGGACTAGTCAGTTTCCAAATCCTCCGATTATGATTGGTATTACTATGAAGAAGATCATTACAAAAGCATGGGCTGTGACGATTACGTTATAAATTTGGTCGTCTCCCAGGAGGGCACCTGGTTGGCCCAGTTCTGCTCGAATGAGGAGGCTTAGGGCGGTACCCACTATTCCGGCTCATGCGCCAAAGATTAGATATAGAGTACCAATGTCTTTGTGGTTGGTTGAGAATAGTCATCGGTTAATGAATGTCACGGGTAAGATGGCTGAGTGTTTAAGCGTTAGGCTGTAGTCCTTTTTACAGAGGTTCAATTCCTCTTCTTATCGGCTCTGTGGTGAAATTCATGGTGAGTTGCAAGCTCATTGATGTGCATTAATCTGCGCCGGGGCCTGTAGGCAGAAGCCTGTTGGTTGGGGCATATAGCTGTTAACTATACTATCGTGGGATCGAAGCCCATCTGTCTAGGGGAGGTAAGGTCCTAGCTTAATTAAAGTGCCTGGGTTGCATTCAGGAGATGTGGGGTAATATCCCGCAGGTCTTAACAGAAACTAAGAGGGTTTAACTCTTGTTTAAGGCTTTGAAGGCCTTCGGTTTAAGTGATCCTAAGTTTCTTTAGATGATGGTTGTAATCATGGGGGAGATAGGAAGAAGTATGGTTGATAGGACTATTAGGATGGCAATTGTAATGCTGGTTGGTTTATTGATATGTCATCGCTTCATATGGTTTGTGGTGTGTGGTGGGAGTGTGATTGTGGCGCAGTATGCAAGGCGTAGGTAGAAGAATAGTCCTAGCAGGGATAGGAGGGAGATGGCTGTTGCTGCTGGGATTATGTCTTGCTTAGTTAGTTCTTGGATAATGAGTCATTTAGGCAGGAAGCCGGTTAGTGGTGGAAGTCCTGCTAGGGATAGTAGGGTTAAGAAGAGTATTGCGTTTAGTGAGGGGATTTTTGTTCATGTTGTTATTAGGGTAGATAGGTTGGGAGTTTTAATTGTATTTAAGGTTAGGAATACGGCTGTGGTTATTAGGGTGTATAGGTAGAAGTTCAATAGTGTAAGTTTGGGGTTATAGGCGATGATGATGGCTATTCAGCCTAGGTGGGAGATGGAGGAGAAAGCTAGGATTTTTCGGATTTGTGTTTGGTTTAGCCCTATTCAGCCGCCTAAGGCTGTTGAGAGTACGGCTATGCATGTAAGTAGTGTAGGGTTTAGGGAAGGTGATGTTATGAAGAGTAGAGTAATTGGTGGAAGTTTTATGACTGTGGATAGGAGTAGTCCAGTAGTGAGGGGGGAGCCTTGTAGGACTTCGGGGAATCAGAAATGGAATGGGACCAGTCCTAGTTTTATTGCGATGGCTGATGTTAAAATAAGGGATGATGTTGGATGGGTTAGTTGAGTAATATCCCATTGGCCTGTGTGTCATGCGTTGGTTATGCTGGAGAATAGTACTAATGCAGAAGCAGCTGCTTGGGTCAGGAAATATTTCGTCGCAGCTTCGACGGATCGGGGGTGGTGGGATTTTGAGATTATAGGGAGAATGGCTAGAGTATTGATTTCAAGGCCGGCTCAGGCTATGATTCAATGGTTGCTTGTAATTGTAATGGTTGTTCCTAGTAGGAGGCTGGTAGTAAAAATTAGTTTTGCTTGGGGGGTCACTAGCAGGGGAAGGATTTGAACCATCATTTTCGGGGTATGGGCCCGATAGCTTAATTTAGCTTACCCTACTAGAAAATAATATAAGGGGAGTATGGAGGGTTTTGATCTCTCTAGTGCAGGTTCGATTCCTGTTTTTCTAAGGTAGCAAGGAAATGAGAGGACTGGTACACCTCTATGTTCACTTTATCAAAGTGACCCTTTGGGATTTCAGGCACATTTCCTTTGGGGTTCTTAGGTATGGCGGGAGGCCTGCGTAGCAGATTGGCATGCTGGTGTGTCATAAACATAGGGCTAGCGTTAGAGGCAAGAAGTTTTTTCATAGGAGGTGCATTAGCTGGTCATATCGGAATCGAGGGTAGGAGGCACGAATTCATAGGAATCCTGCTGATAGGAGCAGTGCTTTTGTAGCTAAAACTAGTGGGAATAGTTCTTGGGGTAAGTCAAATAGACTTGGGTTGAAAAATAGAATGGCAGTGAGTGTGTTTATTAATATAATGTTGGCATATTCGGCTAGGAAGAATAGGGCGAACGGTCCTGCTGCGTATTCTACATTAAACCCAGACACTAGTTCGGATTCTCCCTCTGTTAGGTCGAACGGTGCTCGGTTTGTCTCTGCAAGTGTAGATACGTATCATATTATAGCTAGAGGTCAGCAGGAGAAGATAAGGTATAGGGGCTCTTGAGCTACTGCGAGAGTGCTAAGAGCGTAGTTCCCGCTAAGTAGGATGATGGATAGTAGGATAATGGCTAGGGTAACCTCGTAGGAAATGGTTTGTGCTACTGCACGGAGGGCTCCGATTAGTGCATATTTTGAGTTTGATGCTCAACCTGATCATAGGATTGAGTATACTGCAAGGCTGGACATGGCTAGAAGAAAAAGTAAGCCCAGGTTGAGGTCTGCAAGTGGGAATGGGAGGGGAAGTGGTATCCAAATTGAAATTGCGAGGAGGAGAGCGAGCATTGGGGTTGTAATGAATAGGATGGGTGAGGATGTTGATGGGCGGATTGGTTCTTTAATAAATAGTTTGATCCCATCAGCTAGGGGTTGAAGAAGTCCGAATGGGCCTACGATATTAGGTCCCTTTCGTCCTTGTATGTAGCTTAGGATCTTGCGTTCTACTAGTGTTAGGAAGGCTACTGCGATTAAGATGGGAAGAGCGTAGGAAAGGGTTATGGTTAGGTTGATTAAAAGGGGGTAGTTAGTCATATGGGTTATATAAAAGCTAGGGAGAGGATTTGAACCTCTGATTTAAAGGACTTAAGCCTTTTGCATTTGCCGAGCTCTGCCACGCTAGCTGGTCCTTTTCTAGGACGTGGGGGGAAGTGATAGCCTTTTGTAATTCAGTTGGTTTCATTACTTAAGGCGAAGGCTTGCTTGTGGTATTGGCCTTGCTTTTCCTATCCTTTCGTACTGGGAAGAGCTCATCATAGATAGAAACCGACCTGGATTACTCCGGTCTGAACTCAGATCACGTAGGACTATTAATCGTTGAACAAACGAACCCTTAGTAGCGGCTGCACCACTAGGATGTCCTGATCCAACATCGAGGTCGTAAACCTCCTCGTCGATATGGACTCTTGGAGGAGATTGCGCTGTTATCCCTGGGGTAGCTTGGTCCATTGATCAATTATATTGGATCTGGTTGCTATTAGCACGTTGAGAGGTCGCTCTCAGTCTGGATTGATGGTCCAAGATTTGGAGGTTTTGTTTTGCTCCAAGGTCGCCCCAACCGAAAAAATGCAAGCCAGTTACCCGCAAGGACGTGAGCCCGAGTTGGGGGGAGGTGTGTTGTTTGGGGTGGCTGCTGTTTTTGAAGTTCCACAGGGTCTTCTCGTCTTATGTAGTTATCCCTGCTTTTGTACAGGGAGATCAATTTCACCGATTGCCTGTAAGAGACAGTTAAGACCTCGTTTAGCCATTCATACTAGTCCCGATTTATGGGACAATTGATTGCGCTACCTTTGCACGGTCAGGATACCGCGGCCGTTAAACGTCGTCACCGGGCAGGCATCACCTTCAATACTTGTCTGTTGGTTTGCTGAAGGCTATGTTTTTGGTAAACAGTCGGGCCTTGACGGTTTGCCTAGTTCCTTTTACAGGTTTTAATCTTTCTTAGTGGACGCTCCTCTGTCGGGTTAACAATGTAGTTAATACTCTGCTTGTTTGATTTGTCGTATATTAGGTGTTTGTTAATAATGTAAAGATGTAAGCTTGCGTCGAAGAGGGAGGACCCTGGTTACTCATTCTAGCATTAATTCTCCTATTTGGTTATAGGTTAGCCTGTTAGTGATGAGGGATTCGTGTAGTTTTTATATTTTTAAGGTGCTGAGCTTTAACGCACTCTTTGTTGATGGCTGCTTGAGGGCCCACAGTACTGTTGTGCAGTTGTTACTTATCCGCTCGTAGAGATTGTACTCTTTTTTAAAGGAGCTGTACCTCCTTTAAATATCCCTTAATTCGCTTCATTAGGGTTCTGAGTTCCTTGGAGAAGAATTAAGAGTGAACTTAGATTCGTTTCACAGGCAACCAGCTATCACCCAGCTCGGTTGGCTTTTCACCCCTACTGACAAGTCATCCCACTCTTTTGCAACAGAGACGGGTTCGCTCATGATAGCTGCTCGTAAGTAGCTCGCTTGGGTTTCGGGATGGCAAACTTAAATTCATTTTGCTTGGTTTTTCTTGCTAGACCATGATGCAAAAGGTACAAGGGCTGATCTTTGCTGTTTTTAGCTTATGTTTTTCATTGCTATTTCATCTTTCCCTTACGGTACGTGATCTCTATCGCTCCAATGGTGTCTTTTCTATCGCCTATACTGGGACTAGCAAATGCTTTGGTTGAGTATTGTTCGTGACTTTGTTATTCCAGGTCATGTGTGTTGGGCTAGAGTTTGGCATCAAGACGATCTGGTGCGAGCAGATATCTTTCAGGCGTAAGCTGAATGCTTTCGTTAAAGCTACGTCTTGGTGTCCTAAGTGCACCTTCCGGTACACTTACCTTGTTACGACTTACCTCCTCTTTGGCTGAGAAACTTATTATGTATGGGGGGGGGGGGGTCGCTTTTGAGGAGGGCGACGGGCGGTATGTACGTGCTCCAGAGCCGGCTTAAAGAGGGCTCGCTAATCTCTCTTTACTGCTAAATCCTCCTTCTAGGTGCAATTTCATGCGCCTTTGCCGTTATGTTCTAAATTAGAAAATGTAGCCCATTACTCCCATTCCATAGGCTATACCTTGACCTGTCTTATTAGCGCGACTCGGCTATTGCGTCCACTGTTGAACCTTCATGCGGGGTGGGCTGGAGACGGCGGTATATAGGCTGTTTTGGGCAAGGAATGGTCAGGTATATCGTGGATCATCGATTACAGAACAGGCTCCTCTAGGTGGATTTGGAGCACCGCCAAGTCCTTAGAGTTTTAAGCGTTTGTGCTCGTAGTTCTCGGGCGGATGCTCCGGTTAGATCGAGCATCAAGATTTAGGGCCAGGCATAGTGGGGTATCTAATCCCAGTTTGGGTCCTGGCTTTCGTGGCTTTAATTGATCGTTGGTCTAAGATTTTCTTTGAATAGAGGCCTTATGACGCATCTTGGGCTTATGACGGCTCAGTTGCTTTTTAATCTTAGCTACTTGGATAACATGTGACCACGCTTTACGCCGTTATAATGTTGATTTGGGTCTCCTGTATGACCGCGGTGGCTGGCACAGGATTTACCGACCCTTGGGATTGCTATGACTAAGTCAAGTTTACACTCATTGCTTAATGTTAACTACTGCTGAATACCCGTGGGGGTGTGGCAATTGCAAGGCGTCTTGGGCTACAGTGGAAGTGGTGTGCCTGATACCCGCTCCTGTCGACCTAAAATTAGGGGTGCCCAGGGCATCTACACTGGAACGCGGATACTCGCATGTATATCTCTAGCAACAACCAACAGTAAGGTTAGGACTAAGTCTTTTGTTCTTGGGTGCGTGTTGACAGCCGTCTTGGCATCTTCAGTGCCATGCTTTGTGTAAGCTACAAGAACATTGGTTTGTGTTTTGTTTTTTTTATCGTGTGGATTGTATTTTTGTTTGATTTTTATGGGGGTAAAAGTATTGGGAGAACCCAGAAAAGATAGAAGATGATTTTTGGGTAGCCCCTGACCATTTATTTTGGATATGTGGAGACATGGCCTATACCACACTACCTGGAAACTGGACAGGAAGCTGTACTATTGGTATAATTAAACCATCTTTCTTTCTACTTCCAAAAGAGGCAGGGTCAATATTAGGAATCCCCCTCTATGACAATCTTAGAAAAACAAACCGAACAAAAAGAGAAACTATTGACATGGGAAGTTCCCAAGTTTGGAAAAGTAAAATTTGGACCCCACAAGAGATCATAAGAGTATATGGGCCAGCCACCTGGGCCCAGGATGGGTCTTGGGGATATCGTACCCCGATTTATATGTTGAATCGAATAATTCGGCTCCAAGCAGTACTCGAAATTGTCTCAAACAACACCGCCCTAGCTCTTGACCATATCAGCACCCAACTGGCTCAAACCAGATCAGTAATCTATCAAATTCGGCTTGCAGTAGACTACCTACTTGCTGATGAAGGAGGGATATGCGGAAAATTCAACTCATCAGAGTGTTGTTTAGAAATAGACGACAAAAGTTCAGTTATCAAAAACATTTCAAAAGAAATCCGGAAAATCGCATATGTAGGCGCTCAAGAGTGGACCCCATTAATAAATTCTAATTGGTGGGATAACTTCTTCTCATTCAAAGGAGAATGGTGGAAGAAATTGGGATTTCTAATAGTGACTGCTATTTCTAGCTTGTTATTTTTACCTTGTTTGCTCCCCTGTCTTATCAAAATTATACGCTCCACCCTCCAAGCAAGTACTCAGATCTCAAAAACATTTGACCAAGAAAAAGCAACAGTAATGGTAGTAAAAAGTCAAAGAAAAGAACAGAAAATTGCAAAAAAGGCTTATGACCAATATCAAAAATTAAGTAAATTTTATTTCAAAGAAGAAGAAAAAGTCACGTGTTGATGTGGGCATAAGCCCAATCAAAAAGAAAAAGGGGGGACTGTGGAAAACAGAATTATAGTTAAACATTGAATAAAGTTCCTTGTTAAGATCACTGTTAAATTGTTAAGTTTGCCGCTATGTAACTAGTGTTTGTAACCTATTAAGTTTTATATGTTCTCCCGTAGTTCCTGCACCCCTCCCCAGTTAGAACTCTTTGTAGTCAGCTTGTTAAGGTTCTCGATGTTAGATATGTAACCAGTTTGTTAGAGTTTGTTATATAGCCGGATTGTTAAAGCTTTTGATGTTTGTAACCCCTCATATCCCTTAGCAAATGTTTCACCCGGAAGTTCCTGTACCCTGCCCCAGTTCCTACTTCCTATTTCCCCTGTGTCAAGGAAGGCACCTCCACTGCTCCCATAGGGACTTGCGCAAATCTGCATATTCAAATGAAGAAGCTCCAGCACTGAACAACCACCCCTAGCAGCGAGCCAACGTGAGATAAAGACCTGAAACTAATTGCCCCAAGCAAGGAACACATAAAGGAATTCCAGGTCCATGTCTCAGCCGGTCACCATGACTTGACAGTAAGGAAGCAGAGTAAGGGCCCTGAGTGTCCTAGGGGCAAAGAGAGACTTAGGCTTTTAGCCAGACCTCCTTCCTACTGGAAGCCTTCCCGGAGACTCCTGCGAGGACGGAAGGCCCAGCTCTGCCTGCTCGACGGACAGAACTGAAGATTCCTCCTCCAGCGCGTGGTCTCGGGAGCAGCGGTGGTGTGCGCACGCCCCTAAGCCCCCATCCCTGGCTGTTTTCAATAAAGGCCATTTAAAAAGGAGAAGAAGGTCTCCTGGCCCTATTTATAACAGCCTCGTCATCAGCACCTCAGCAATTCCTCAGCTTTCAAGCCCCCTCAGGCAAGATGTCTGGGGCAAACTGTGGAGAGCTGTTGGGGGGACATGAGGGGAGAGCTGGAGCCTCCAAGCCCCCAGAGCACCGTGCTCTTCACCAGACACCAGCTGGATTAGCACAGGGCGTGTGCCTTCAGGAGGTGGTCAGAAAATCTGGGCAATGTTTGGCATGGCTGAAATCCCTGGTGCTCTCGTGGTATGTCTGGTCCCAGCGGGCTGTGGGAGCCGGGAGCGGCCGCCCGGGCCCGGAGCCGCCGCCTTGGGCCGGGAGCCCCCCGGGCAGAGCTCTGTGCTCGGGGCCGAGGCCCGGGCGGCCCGGGGAGCGGAGGGTGCAGGGTCCCCCCGGGCTGGGGCTGGCTCTGCCCGGCTCGGGGGCTGCATTGTCAGCCCAGAGGCGCCTGGGGATGGCCCGGTACCGGCAGGGCTGGGAGGGGAAGCCGGAATGAGGGAGCAGAAACAGGCAGTGGGAGAGCTGGGGGTGTTCCAGGAGCCTGGACGTGTTGGGAGCATGGACAAGGGGGACCCGTGGATAGCCCAGGACCCCAAAACAGGGACCCCGGGCAGTGCTGAGCCCTGGGACGCCTGTGATGCCAAACTGGGGAGCCCAGAGAAGGGGAACCTCCTGGATTCCCAGGAGCCACAGCAGCCCAGAGAGGGGGAACAGCAATTCAAACTTGATCTGCAGCAACCCAGACAGGGGGGGCTTCCAGGACCCCAAAATAGAGAGAGCAGAGAGGGGGAACTCATGGTTGGGTGTTTTCTACTGAATCTTGGTCATTTCTGTATTTTGGGGGAATGAATCTTGGTGTTTTGGAGGTTTATCTGTGCACCAGATGCCCGGTGATGTTGTGGTGTGTTTTGTTCTAATGGTTTGTTCTGTTACTCCCCTGAGTTGTTGGTTTGCTCCAAGTTTGTACCCACCTACCCAAGTTTTCAATCCTGTCCCGATCCTTCCCAATTTCCCTGAATATTCCCTGTCATGTTACTCGGCTGTCAATCCTTCCCTCACTCTGCCCCTCTTCCAGACTGTTCTCTGTCAATCCCTCGATCCTCGAGGCCCCATTGGAGCATGTGACCCACTCTCCTCCCCTTGTTTGCCCTCTTGGTTCAGCAAATGGAAACCCCACCTTTCACTCCTCCCCTACTTTCCTCCCATTTGCTAAAGATTTGTACCCTCCCCTGAACCCTCCCCAGTTTAAGAGGTCACAAGCAGCCGGACTCCTGTCTTCAGTACCTCCTACCTCAACTGGAATTAATCCTTTTGCAACCCATAGTGAAGGTCTCCCTCTCATCCTTGTCTCCATCGTGTACCTGACAGCAGACTGAGTGCCACAGAGCATCAGCTCTAGCCACTCCTTGGGTCACCTTGGGACAAGGTGTGTCCCTCTCTTGGCGTGGTGTCCTGGAAAGGCCGGTTGGCTCCGGGACTGGGTCACGGTGACTTCTAGAGATGGATTTGGGCAGAGGGACCTTCTAACTTAATGTGCTCATTCCTTGTTTTTCTCCTAACCAGGATTGCTTATTCCCAAACCTTGGCTGGATGGAAGAGAAGAGTGCAAGGAAGAGGAAGATGCCCCAGGACAGCCAGGCAGGTGAGGAGGAAGTCAGTGCCCCTTTCCCCCTTTCTCCTGCTCCATCTCCCAGCCCAGCACGGCCCCCGGCTGCAGGACAGCCTCACTGCCAACACTGTACTTCTGGGCATGCACTGGGAAAAATTCCTTCCCCTTACATCTGGCTCACAGGCAAATGCCATCCTGCCCTTGTCTTTCTTCCCCCAGGGAAGGAGCTGAGGATGGAGACCAGGGAGGACAAATCCCCACAGCAGAACCTCATGGAAGAGGCCATTGTGAGCAGCTCCACGGCACAGGAATCGAACGGGGAGGAAAAGCCCCAGAGATCCTGCAGAAGGAGGGGCTCCAAACCCATCCCAGGGGGCTCTGAGGAGGAAAGACCCTCCCTGTGCCAGGAAGGCAGCTGGAGATCAAGCCAGAGCTCAGAGCTGGTGGTCTCTGAGAAGCTTCATGATGGGGAGAAGCCCCACAAGTGCTTGGAGTGTGGGAAGAGCTTCAGCCGGAGAGACCACCTGATCAGACACCAGAGGATCCACACTGGGGAGAGGCCCTATGAGTGTCCCCAGTGTGAGAAGAGGTTTCAGACCAGCTCAGATCTCCTGGTGCATGAGCGCATTCACACCGATGAGAGGCCCTTCCGCTGCCCCGACTGCAGGAAGGGCTTCAAGCGCAGCTCCCACCTCATCAGGCACCGGCGCATCCACACTGGGGAGAGACCCCACGAGTGTGGGGAATGTGGGATGAGCTTCACCCAGAGATCCCACCTGATCCGCCACCAGAGGATCCACACCAGGGAACGGCCCTACCCGTGTGAGCAGTGTGGGAAGAGCTTCAGCCAACGCCCCAATCTGATCCGCCACCAGAACACCCACGCTGAGGAAAGGCCATACAAGTGTGGGGAATGTGGAAAGGGCTTCAACCAGAGGGGCCAGCTGATCATCCACCAAATGAGCCACACTGGGGAGAGGCCCTATGAGTGTTCTGAGTGTGGGAAGGGGTTCAAGACCAGCTCCAGTCTCCTCAGGCACCGGCAGATTCACACAGAGGAGAGGCCCTTCCGCTGCCCCGACTGCAGGAAGGGCTTCAAGCAAAACTCCCACCTCATCACCCACCGGCGCATCCACACTGGGGAGAGGCCCCACGAGTGTCCCCAGTGTGGGAAGAGCTTCACCCAGAGCTCTACCTTGACAAGACACCAACAAAGGCACCAGTGAGGGAAGCCCTGAGAGTGCCCTGACTGTGGGAAGAGCTTTGTGACCTGCTCAAACTCCATCCCCCATCTTAGCACCCACAGTGGGCAGAGCCCTGGTGACCCACATTCTCTGTGATCCACACTGGGAAGACACCTGTCCTTTTCTGTGCCCCTGGCAATGATGTGAGGTGAGACTGAAGAATATGAGAGTTTGGCCATGGCCCCATCATTGTATTCAATCCCACCTTAGGTCATATGCAGGGCAGGAAAGGGACTCTCTCCCTCCTCCGTGGAGAAGGGTGTCCTTTCCAAGCAGGAGGAAACACATGGCCAGGAAGAGCCAGTTGATCTTGTTGTAGTTTTTCCTGTATATAGTTTCTCTTATACCTTCCGTTACCAATATTGTTTCTGTTCATATTTCTTGCTTATCCTGTTGCAGTTGCCAGTAAATTGTTCTTTTCCCAGCCTGGGCTCTTTGCCTTTTGTACTTTCAGTGGGAGGCTGGAGGGCAGTAAGGGGCGGCACGGTTTCAGCAGGAGCAGGAAATTGGGGAATCCCATTCCTAAAGCCTGGCCCGGGGAAACCGAGCATCACAGCTGGTGCCAGCCCTGGCTACCCTGGGAACAGCCTTGGGAGCGGGTCCCTGGCTGGGGGCTGTGGGAACCTCTTCCCTCTGGGGCCCAGGGACAGGACTGCAGGGAACGGCTGGAGCTGACTCGGGGCAGCTTTGGGTTGGATCTCAGGAAAAGGTTTTTCCCCCAGAGGCTGCTGGGCCACTGAACAGGCTCCCAGGGAAGGCTCACAGCTCCAGGGCTCTCTGAGCTCCATCAGCCTTTGGACAGCGCTGCCAGGCCCAGGCTGGGATTGTTGGGCTGTCCTGTGCAGGGCCAGCAGTTGCACTCCAGGATCCTGATGGCTCCCTCCCAACTCAGCCCATTCTGGGATCCCTTCTGGCATCCCCTGGCCCTGGCAATGGCACTGCAAATGGTTGCCATGGCAAGGGAGTCTGGCCCCAGGCCTGAGCTGGGATGCTCAAGAGCCCTGTGGGCAGAGGCAGTCCCAGCCATGCCATGGGCACATCCCAGGGCACCTTGGGCTGCAAAGGCACCCATCTGTCACAGGCACTCACGGGGGCTCCATGGTGACACCCCAGGAGTGCCCAGGCTGCCAAAGAGCCGGGATGTCCCAGACACTCCCAGGGCTTCCTGTCCTGGGCACAGTGGGAGCTTCAGGCAAAAGCTTCATTTCTTCATTGGGGAAACTCCTGCCGAGTCATGAATGGGAGAATCATACTTAACCCTACATAAAATGCTTTAATGAATATTTGCTCTTCCCACAAGTCACTTGTGATGAAAATGCAAGCAAATCCCAAACAGTAATAAACTGACAATACAACAATTATGGTGGCAATTCCAAGTTTCATCCCACAGGAAGGTAAGCATCAATTAACTGCACCAGACCTGGGGGAAATCAAAGCACAGCCTTGTCAGGACTTGCCTTATCCTGATCTGACCCGTGGTGCATTTGGTGCTGAGCCCTGGAACCTCAGGCCTGAGAGGAGATTGCACAAACCTTTCCAGGAGGCAAAGTCAGAGGAAAAGCCCAAAGTGTCTGGAAGGATTAATGGGTCCCACTGAGGTCCATCCCCAACACAGGCTCCTTATGGACTCCTTAAAGGAGAGAATTGGAGGCCAGAATTGCACAAAAGCCTCTCAGAGACTCAGTGTGGGAAGGAAAATCCAAAGTATCTTTAAACATCTTGAGTATCTCAAAGCATTAAATAGCCCCACTGAATGTCCATACAAAGCTCCCAAATGACTCATTAAAGCAGATAATTGGGGCTATGATTGCGCAAACCTGTCAAAGACTCAGTGGCAAAAGGAAGTACCTAAATTACCCTGAGTACTTTGAAACATTAGTGAGCCCCAGTGAGTGTTTTTACTGGCTAAGAATCTCAAGAGACTCATTAAAGCAGATAATTGGAGGCCAATTATTGCACACAGGCCTCAGACTCAATGTCAAAAAGTAGTTCCTTAATAAACTTTTTGTACCCTGAAGTGCTAATGAGCCCCACTGAGTGTTGTTACTAAAAATCCCAAAGGACTTGTTAAATTAGATAAATGGGGCCAGGATACACAAACCTCTCACAGAGCCAGTTAAACGGAAACGCCAAGTACCTTATAATACCTGAAGTATCTCAAAGCATTAATGAGCCCCACTGAGTGTTGTTATTGACAAAGCCTCTCAAGGGACTCATTAAAGCAGATAATTGGAGGCCAGGATTGCACAAACCTCTCAGAGATTCCAAGGCAAAAGCAAAACCCAAAGTCCTTTGAAGAACCTGCAGTCCCTGGGAGCATTAAGGAGCCCCCCAGGGCCATTCCTGACCAAGGCTCCCCAGGGACTCCTTCCAGCAGATCCTTGAGGCCACTGGGATGGGAGGGGGATGCTGAGGGCAGGACAAGGGGCTGAGAGTGCCCAGCCTTGCTGGGGCTGTGCCAGGAGGCCCCAGGGCCTCAGGACAAGGTGTCTGCTCACAGCCCTTGGTGGCACAGAGGCTGCTGTGCCCCAGGGCACCAGGACTTGGCTTCTCTTTGTCCCCCCCTGTCATCACTGCCTGCAGTTCTCTGCTCGGCCTGGGGCCTGGGGACACTTTCTCTTTTGTGCCCCTCAGTGGGACCCATTAAAACTTCAAGAAACTTTAGAGTTGGATTCTGACTTGGAGTTCTTGAGAGGTTTCTTCATCTCCCTGGCAGAGATTGATGTTCAGGGCCTCAGCACAAGCCCCAAGAGGGTCACTGAAGTCCTTGTGCTGTGTCTGTGCTGCTGAGCGGGGCCGGGCTCCTGGCACAGAGGCAGCTCCTGGCAAGGGCAGCGCTGCAGAGAGACAGCTCTGCCCAGGAGCAGCTCCTGTGCACAGCCCAGCAGGGCTGGGGCACTGCCAGGGCATCTCAGGGACACGAGCAGGGCACAGGCAGAGCTCACAGGGGCTCAGCACTGGCAGGGGCTGTGTGCTGTCCCAGAGGGGGCTGTGTCACAGCAGCACCTCTGGGGCTGTGTCACAGAGCCCCAGAGCAGCTGTGATGTCACAAAGGGGCTGTGTGACAGCACAGAGTGGGTTGTGTGAGGTCACAGATTGGGCTATGACATCACAGAGTTTGTTGTGTGAAATTATCGAGCATCTACATCATCACAGAGGGGGGTGTGTGACATTGCAGAGCAGGATGTGACATCTTGCTGTGGCTTTATGACATCGTAGAGAGGGCTGTGAGGTCATGGAGTGTGCTGTGACATTCCAGGGTGGCTGCATAACATCACTGAGTGAGCTGTGTGACATCCCTGAAAGGGTTGTGACATCACAGAGCTAGCTGTGACTTCATAGAAGGTGAGTCTGTGACATCAGAAAATGGGATGTGACAACACAAAGTAGTAACACTAGAAAAAGAAATAAGAAAAGGTACTAATGAAAAACTGGACAAATAGGAAAAAAAAGTCCGAGATTGTGAAGAGTTGCATTCTGAAAATTCTGAAGCAGGAAAGAAGGAGTTTATTGCTTCTGAAAAGATCTGGGGCATCATTTTCCTCAGGGCATCCATGAGCTCCTGGTTCCTCAGGCTGTAGATGAGGGGGTTCAGGGCTGGAGGCATCACTGAGTACAGAACTGACAGGGCCAGATCCAGGATTGTGAGGAAATGGAGGGGTGCTTCAGATAGGCAAATGTGCCAGTGCTGAGGGACAGAGAAACCACAGCCAGGTGAGGGAGGCAGGTGGAAAAGGCTTTGTGCCATCCCTGCTCAGAGGGGGTCCTCAGCACAGCCCTGAAGATCTGCACATAGGAGAAAACAATGTGTCGGAGAAGGGAGGGTGCAAATTAATAGTAAAAAAGCAATCTTTTAAATCCACCACCAAAAGAGACCAGTCTTGTGGGAGCATAGCTGGATTAGGTAAACCTGGTTGCAAGGCTCCCATAGCTTCCATTTGAGCATTCACTGCACGTAAATCATGTAACAGTCTATATTTTCCAGATTTCTTTTTAATAACAAAAATGGGAGTATTCCATGGACTAGTGGACAGCTGGAGATGACCCTGACAATATTGTTCCTTTACTAATTGATGGGCATGGATTAAACTTTCCCTTTTTAAAGGCCATTGCTTAACCATCACTGGGGTATCACTTGTCTAGGTGAGTGGAATTGGGAAAGTCCAAGCAATGGCGATTACCCTAAAGGGTGCTGGTTTGACAGTACAACTCCAAGCTGTGACAAGATGTCCCTTCCGATTAACAATTGTACTGTCGGGGGTAAAGGCACCACAGTCAATACTGTAACTAATGTTTGTCCATCAATTGTTACTGAGACCAGGGGAGTTTTCTTGGCTAAAGTAAACCCCCCGACCCCTGTGACTGTATCTGTGGTATTCTTTATTGGCCAATCAGAGGGCCAACTCTCAGGGGATACAATACTAGTATCTGCTCCAGTATCCAAAAGTCCCCATAAGTCTACTGACTTCCTGACATAAGTAATTGTGATTTTAGTCTTTGGCCTAGTGCTTAAATCCATTGTGAGCATTGCTACCCCTGACGAACCAAATCCCTTTTCTCCTCGCAACTCTTTTTGTTTTGGCATTAATCCTGTTGTAATTTGTGGCAAAGGTATAAATTGAGCAATACGTTGACCTGCTTCAATAACAAGAGGAGGATATAGGGTGTAAGCCATTATTTGAATTTCTCCTGTATAATCAGCATCAATAACTCCTGTTAACACAGTCAGTCCCAAAAGTGTCGTTGAAGATCGCCCCAGAATCAGCCCCCCATAATTTATTCCTTGTATTTGTATAGGTCCAAACACGCCCGTTGGAATTTTAGTGGGTCTCGTAGTCATCAACGTAACCTTTATTGCTGCTGCCAAGTCGAGTCCCAGGCTCCCTGCTGTGGCTGGCTGAAGGCAGGAGGTGGCGGTAGAGCGGGAACGGGCGGTGTTGCTACGGCGGCAATTTGTGTCTTTGCGCGGCTGCCTGAGTTCGCGCTCCGCCTGAAGTTTCCCGATCGTTGGCGGCATGCAGAGGAGTTATGAGAATCACTCTGACAGGATTGACACCAAACTCTAGTTGCTCTGCAATTTCTTCGCATATGCCCACTGCCTCCACATCGGTAACATCGTATGGAAGGTGGCTTGTGATTTGTAGAAACCACAGGAGCTGCTGCTGAGGCACGGAGAGGAGCAAGAGCTGCAAGGACTTGAGCCTGATTTGACTCTGACTGTTTTTGTAACCCTTTACCAATTTCCTTTCCTAATTCCTTAATTGCCTCAACTATAAAAACCTGTGACCCTACAGGCTGTAGCGACATTCTTTCTATAGCCTCTTCAATAGTCCAATTTGCACCCAATGTAGCTAACACTCTTTTCGTATGATCATTACTATTCTGCAACACACACTGCTTAAGCAATATTCCATACATATATTCTGGAACACCTGCTCTCTGGATTGCAGAAGCAACTTTATCCACAAAATTTCCAAAAGACTCATCTCTTCCTTGCTTGATTCCCATATACATAGGTATCCCAGAACTATCCTTTACAGCATCCAAAGCTGCCCTCACCAATCTCATAGCCTCTCTTATTTTATCAGGACCCATAATCATCTGAGCCTCTGTTCTCTGATAAGGTCCCAATCCCATCAGTTCATCTATTGTTATCCCATGCAACGGATCTCCTGCCCCTCTTTGTACTGCAACAGATTCATTAACCTGTGCTTGCCAATGTGCATTAAAAACCAATTGTTGATGCTGTGTGAGTATCAGCTTTACCACACTTCGCAAATCAGTAGGAATCAACAGCTGAGTGTTAAAAATATAATCTAGCATCTGTCGAGCGGGCTCACTCTTAAAGCCAAATTGACTAACAGTCTGTCGCAATTGAACCAACAATTTCCAATCTAACGGAGTATATTCTCCTACTTGAATCGGATTACCTTGTGCATCTACACCTTGTGTATAAGCCACTGGGAAAGCCCATACCTTTCCTGCTTCAACCTGAGCCTCATCTCCCTGTTCAAAGCCATGTTTTGCTACTGCATTCCATGCCTCTTTGCGTTGTCTTACCCTCTCCTCCCACAGGCTATTTTGTAACTTAGGGACAAGGGATAATTGTGGCGCCTGTGGCTCACTAGACACATGCGATGACTGCATAGATATTTCAGGCAGAGGCGCAGAGGGTTCTACCGAACTACTTGTGGCTCCCGATGTTCCCGGCAAGGGTATCAGCACTTTTGTTACAGCTGGGGCTTTTGGCTCCTCAGTAGCTGTATACTGTTCATTCCTAGTTTGCGCCTTTAAGGCTTCTTTAGCAGCCCGCTTTTCAGCCTCTTGTTGCAACAAAGTATTTTGAACAATTTGCCATGTCTTAGCTAACTTTTTTGCTGTTTTATCCTCCCCCAAAACTAAAGTAAATAACTCATCACCTAACTTTTTCCACTCGGTGAGCTCATGCACCGAATGTGGATTAACAAAATAACCTTTAGCATATCCCCATTCTAACAACCCCAGGAGGTCTTTCCTTATCTCCTTGACCCCCCATTTCTCTAACCCTGTCATAAATAAATCATATGCTGCTTGCCTGTCCATTATGTCGTCAGCGCTGTTGCAACTCTCCGGCTTCGGCAGCACGTATGGCTCAGGACCACCTATATGGCTCCTGAGGGCGTTATCCCTTCCTCGTTTAACGCCGACCCGGTTGCATCAGGCCCCAACCCTACTTCTCCAACCGTGGCAGACGTGCACCGGGGCGCGGAAGCTCTTCTTTCGCCGTTTCTCTACCAGCCCCACCGATGTGAGCACCGGGGCGCGGAAGCTCTTCTTTCGCCAGGCGCAGGCAGACGTGCTCCCCCTTTTTCTTTTAGTCGAGACGAGAGGCAGCTTCAGATTCAGGTTCCTGTTTGGGTCCCTGTTCGGGCGCCATTTGTCGGAGAAGGGAGACACTGACACCATATGGTCATCAGCAGAACTCAGTTTATTTAAGTACAATCTTGAGTTATATACTTTGTTTAATTAGCTCATACATATTGCAAAAGCTAAGCTCCTAATTGGTAGTGACTATACAATAGTTTATTTCATGTTATATCAACATATTGCAACAGTTTGTATCACCTTGTAACATTTAACTCCTCTTTCTCATGATCTCAGTTCCTCTCCCTCATCCTCATGCTGGCCTTGTCCTAGCTTCTAGTTCTGAGAGCTATTGTGTCTTTTCTGAAAGCTACTGTGTCCTTTATCTACTTCCCATTTCTCAGCCAGGTTCTCAACCTCTGCCAGGTTCTCAACCTCTCCACACATCACCATGAAATTTGTCATAAGGCACTTTGGCTAAATCAGTGTGTAGAGAAAATTATTTATCTTGCTATTCTAAAGCAAGAATTTAAATTCTAAATTCTGAATTAAATTCTAAAGCATTAAAAGCAATTAAATCAGCTACTGAGCAGTCGACCCATGTGAGTAAGGGGCCACTATTTGAAGATTTCTGCAAGTTATTTTTTTTTCTCCCAAGATACTTTTTTCTTGCAGGAAAAAAACTATACAGTCTTGAGTTATTGGGTTTTTTGTATTTCTCACTCCAAAACAGGTAAATTTAGAAGTCCTGCCTGCCTGCACAGAAAAAAGTTACCTGCAGCAAAAAGGCAGAGGTGGTGGCCTAAGACAGTGTGGAGGCAGGGTGTTGGTCTCTCCATCAGTGTGACTTGATCAGCCATTGCTGGTAACCTGATTGCAATCTCCCTAGGTTGTTTTTTTTTAAAAATTTTCCTCCCTCTATTCCTGCTCTCCTTCAGCTTGTTCTTCTCTCTTCTAGTTGGTCTTATCTAGGAAGAGAACCTAAACCCCATCTAAGTCCTTTTAAAATGGCTGTAATATGTCTGCTGAAGTATTTGTTCGTAGGAGATGGAACACCATTAGGAGAAAAAGCCTCATAGAACACAAGATGTATTACTGTGCGTTGGTTTTTCAACATGCAAACAGAGAGCTACTCCAGTTTTTGGAACAGAATAAGAAACTTTGAAAGTTGGATGGATTTTGACAACTGTTCAAAGCTAGGATTATACCAAGTGTTTCTTCAGTCTGATCTCTGAGGGTTTAATGGGGCTCAGGTTCAGGCAGTTATCTGTGAAGCCTGAAAATTTTGTAATCTAAGGCTCAACTGCATTCAAAAAAAGTTGTGTAAGAAGATGAAAATCACTTTGCAGTGGATTACAGGAACAATATAATTGAGAAATTATATAGAAGCCTGATCATAGCTTAGGGTGATCCCAGTATAAGTCAATGTAACCCTGTGTCAATCCAAAGATTTATTCCATCTTTCAGCATCTGTGAGAAGGTTGCCAGAGCAGCAAAGTAGTTACTGGTGTGTCGTGCTGCAAGGGAGAGGAAAGCAAAGCAAAACAAAAACCCTGAAAGCATGGATGGAAAAGTAAGGATTTTTCTATCAAGAAATCACTCAGAAATCTCTTTATTATTTCTTTCATTCATAGCATCAAGTTCAGGGTTTGAAATACTTTCATATTTAGAGTAAATATTTGTAGGGTAAGGAACACAGAACTATTTTAAAAAGAAAAAAAAAAGAGTAAGAATTAAATTGTGGCAACTTTTCCATTAAAAATGAATATTTCACTAAATACCTAATTAATGCCAGGAACATGCAATACCTATTTCTGTAGTGCTTCACTTCAGAATGTCACTGTAAAAACAGTGTAAATGGTGTTTCTGGAGAGAGAAATCAAAATTATCTTGAAATTAAGTATTTACACTAGAAATTCTCTCACTGACTCACTTTGACTTCTACCAAATGAAGTCAAAGGAAAAATGTACTATAAAATCCCAAAGAGACAGTACTGAATAATAAGGTTGGTCCCTTGATAGCATTTCTCTTTTATTTCTGTCTTTCTCATAGGAATGTTGATCACCCTCAGGGATGTGAGGGCTGGAGCAGGGTCTGGGGCAGGTGCTGACTTTTGCATCCCAACTGAAACCTGTTGCACATTTTGCAGCTCTAGAGAACAGTGTGCCTACCAGAATTACTTAGAAGAGCACTGTAATGATTTCCCTCTAGTGATGAAATATGTCAACTACAGATTATTCTACATATTTTGAGTGCTGGCATAGTACAAGTAGTTGTTTCTTCCTTCTTTTGAACAGACACTTTTGGAGAGGAAGAAAAGGCAATCAGAAGTTTATTGCTGTCTGGAACACTACGAAGTCAAAGTGAAAATAACAGCACTCTCTACTATGAAAGAAAAAATCCCAGCAACCAACCAAACCAACAAATGAAGCAAAAAAAACCCCCCAAAAAACCCCAAAACCACCCAAACAAAAAACCAGCCAAAACAATTAGAAACAAAATTTTGCACTAAAAGTGCCTCTACATTTAGTTTGGTATTCTGCATAGAAAATGGCTACCTCTTAAATTGAATATCAGTGTATTTTTTGGTTGGAACAAGTAACTCTTTCATCAGTTGTTTTCTCTTAGTACTTGGAAAATACCTTATCTTCTCTGAGCCTGAGACACTACTTTAACAGTTATCATTTCAATGACAGGGCTTGAAAATTATAGCAGAAATAGGAATGAATTCCTCTATTTTTGCTAAGCCAATGAAGAAATTATTTAACTAACATGGGCACAAAATGCTTTAACCAACCTTTTATTATTTTCTAAAGAGCTGTCACTTTCGGCATCAGAAGTCTGTATTATTCCTCCTGAAAAATTATAAAATTATTGCCCATAGCCAAATGAATTTGACAGTGGGAAAAGGGTTTTGGAGATACTAAGTTTGACATTATTTGTAAAAATAACTAGATATTTACAAAGGAAAACTAATTAAAAATGCCCCGAAGGGCATCAGAACACCAGTAAAGTCTGTGTGGACACAGAATGCCTGTGGGAGGCTGACATGGAGAGAACCCGGCCACACCTTCACTGGTGTCTCACACCAGATTAGAGAGCAGGTAATTTACACCTAGCTCGAGGTGTCTCTTACATGGATTTTCTTGGCCACAAGAAGATGTGAGCAGAGGGGAACAAGGTTAGAATTAAAAAAAGTTGAGAATTTTGAGATAGGGATGACTTTCATCACAGTGATAAAAGAAAGATGGTACAGTTGGGCAAGAGTCACTGAGTACTGTCACTGGACAGGGAAAGGATCAGAGGACTTTTGGGGACTGCAGGTCCAACAGTGCTGCAGTAACCTCCCAAGGATATGAAGCTATGGAAGAGCCTGCATGGGTGGTTGTGGAGCTAAAACAGCCAAAGGTTGGGAAGTTTATTTTTACCTGTAGTTCTCCCTGGCCTTGATGCAGGACCTAGACTCACTGACTTCTTTAGGTCTTGTACTGCCTTATGGCTGCACAAATTATCTTTCTTGTGGTTAAATCACAGTTTGCTGCCTGAGGATGAGGTGGTGGCATTGGCATCACAGAGTTTTTCATGTAAATAGTCAATCAAAAATGAAACTTAAGGAAATGGGGCCTCTCTAATCCTGGTTAACTTGACAAATGCAGAGAACTGACTGATTATGTGATTAGATACCAAATTTTTTAATGAGTTAAGTCATGAATTGGTCACAATTTATTAAAATTGAAACACTGGATAGGCAACCTGGCTTGCACAAATGGCTTGTATCTTGATTAAAACCACTTCCTTATATGTTATCCTTAATTTTGCAGGAAACGCTTGATGCAAAATGCTAAAGTGAGGTGAACAGTGGCAAATTTCTGGTTGATCCTGACTTGTACAGTCACTCACCTCTGACAAACCCTGCCCTGTGTCTTTGTCCATCAGATGACCTAAGATATGAGGACAAGGTGGGGCAGAAAGAATAATATACTTTCAAACTGTCATTGGGGACATGCCAAACACAGTTTTGGAGGGTTACATTGCCATAATGTGCAGCTTTGGTAAGGGAGGTCCATGCCCAATGTCTCCAGCTTCTTGGAGGGGGGATGCCCCCCACTGCCTCTAGCCATCTGGGCTGTGGATGCACAGATGAAATTTGGTGTGTGTGGGACCACCAATCATAGTTTAGGCATCCTGGTATTGATGATCCCCAGTTTTTCAAGATTCAATTGGGCAAAGCCAGCAGCAGCTAAGTCTGACCTCGGGGCTGTGAGCAGGAGGTTGGGCTGAGACCTCCTGAATGGTGCTGTGAGCCTGTGGCCAGGTGCTGGGCTGCTCTGCAACTACCTCCAGATAACATTGTTTCTATACCTTATCTTCCACTCTCTTATCCATTCCTTCTTGCTTTCTTGATCGCCTTTTTCATTTCCCTCTCACATCCCTTTTCCCACCTCCCCCTATCTCCACTTAGATAAACAGTCTGCCCCAAATCAGTTTTTCCTCACTGCTCCCAGTTTTGCTGCATCCCACTTCAACTTTGCAATTGGTGACATCCTCAGCCTTGGAGGGCATTACCAAAGTAGATCCCCAGGTCTTGGGAGGTACAATGTGCCCAAAAGTCCCTAGCACAACCTTCAGCTGTCATGTCTGCCCCTTGCTCACACACCTTCTCCTCAGCTCCCTGTGAAACCTAGTTTCTCCCCCTGTCATCTGTCACCACCAGCAATTTCTCCATGTCCTGCTGAGAGAGGTGGCATCAGCTCAGGCCGGGGACCAGCTGTCCACCTGCAGTCATTAGAAATCCTCTCATTTCTTCCCTCCAGCTTACTCCTTAAGATTTCTGCCTCTCTCTCTGCCCCCATCTTCCTCTCCACACATTATACTCTAATTATTTAATGTGGTTTTATTTACGGAATATTCAGCATGTGCAGGAAGACAGTGTTAACAAATATTTAAAGAGGTGGAGGATAGAAGGACATTATAGTTGCTTGATACTCTGCATATCCTGTGTACTGTGGTCATCACAATTGCAAAAAAACCCCACCATCCTGTTAATTTTAAATTTCAGTCTCAGTGGTCATGAGATATCTATGTGAACATGCAAAAATCCAAAGCTGGAAGGCTGCAGAATCTGAAAAATAATCGGCATCACTTTAGCAAGACCTGAAAATCGCTAAATATGTGAACAAGTTTCTCTGAGGATTTTAATTATATTTAAAGAGCAATTCTTCTTTTGCACATGAAAACAAGAATGGTGTCTTCTGTGTCAGTAAATTTGCATCTAGGCTATATTTGCACTCAGTGCCATGGTTTAGTTGAGGTGTGAGAGCATGGGTTGGACTTGTTGATATTGAAGTTCTCTTCCAACCTAGTAATTCTTTGATTATATTTGAAATCAATTATGCATATTTTAAAAATTAAAATAAATTATTTTTGTTTTTTAGAGTTGCTATCATCCCAATACTGATGTAAAAAAACCCATCTATAATTAGATCTTTTACCTTCCCTCTAATGAGTTCACGTCTCCAAAAGTTAATTTTGTATATATTGCAAATACAAAATTTAAGGGCATCTATCTTTTTTCAGCAGCACATTAACTATGTATCTTTTCAGTTTTATTTGCAGTGACTAGGCATCTTCGTCTTAAAAAATCCCTACTATGGGCAAGACCCATAAACTAACGTGCTCACAGCAAATTATTTTTCCACTACAAGTGCACTTGGGATGAGAATCAGTGTTATTTTTAATCAGGAAGCCAGTCAAAAACCTTCAAGCCACTTCACAGTTTTCAGTATAGTTTAAATGGCTTAAAAAGAATAGGATACAATTGTTGGTGCTGAAAAATGGAAACCTTTGCTCCTGTGGGAACTTAATTAATGAAGATTAAAAAAAAATAAAACAAAACAACAAAACCCTCCTAATTTGACAGCTCTCTGGCAGGCTTTGCAGGGCTGACTATGTAAAAACTCTTTGACCTCGTAAACTCATCAGATTCAAAACACATCTGAGAGACAGGGTAGGTACCAAGCTTCATTCTCACACTTGCTTAAAACCTATCTGTTCAAACTTACATCTCCAAGTACATAGAAACCTTTATTAAAAAAAAAAAATTGAAGTAGATTTTGGCCAAATTAACTTTTTTACTGAATGGTATCCAAAATACCCATTTTGTGTCAGTATCTTTCTGTAACTACATCTATGTAGTTTAGTTTTCATTTAGATGAAATCATCTATGCATGATTTCAGTTCCTTTAAGGCAAGAATTGTTCTCCTATAGACATTTTGACTTAAGGCATGCAGTAGCCTTCCTTAAACCAGGAAAGTAGGATCAACTCCTAAGTACTTTGTAGCTTTACATTTCAGCAGTGAGATGTCAAAGCAGCTTTGCTTGGCACATCGATTAACTCCTGTGTCAGGGAACAACAAGAACAGACCACAAAAGCTTTAGATAAATACAAGAAGAAAGCTGTTTAATGTGTTCAGTGGATATTTATTTACCTGTGTCAGGGTACTACAAGGCAAGACATACACAACTGTTAAGATCAGCAGCTCTGATAGATAAGTAGCGTGTCACTGCATGTCACAGAATCAGAGATGTTTTGGAGAAGGGTGAACACATCTCATTTATTTTGGAGGAGAGTCTAAAACTGAAATGCTGAAATGTCCCAAAAGCATTAATCATCAGCAAAGGTTTAGGATCCAAAGTGCTTCTCATCTAAACTCATTCTTGCTAATTAAGCTAAGAAAGGGGGCAGAATCCATGAGGCAAGCACCTAATGCTCTTGTGGCAAAAGAAAGGAGTTATTAATTTTCTGCTAGTAATACACAGAGGAATATGTTTCTGTGCTCCAAACTATCAAATCAATCATGTACAAAAAGAGGCCAACAATTCTTTTTCTTTGGGATTTATTCTCTTCTGAGGCTGTCATCCAGGCCTTGGCAGGAACTCAGAGTGAACTAGGACAACCCATCACCTCCCAGGGACATAGATGAGAAAAATACCATCCAACTTTCTTTCCAGTATGGCAGCAGATACTGCAGCAGTTCAGTCACACAAATGGCCCATTTGTAAGCTGCTGATCAATATGAGTTAATGGCAATTATGGGAGAGTGTTTCCTCTAAAACCCAGGGGGAGAACAGTCTGTACCTGCAGATGAAAAATATTTATAGTAAGAGCAATAAAAATACATGGGTTTTGTAGGAAGAATGAGTTGCCCTTATACTGATACCTAATTTTCATACATATAAAGAATTTTTGTATACATTTTTTACCATATCAGAAGTTGATACTGTACATGAAACCAAGCAGTGAGGTTGCTGACATTTGCAGAAGACAGTTTTTTTATGTTTGTTCCACATTATGTATGTCCTAGAGAAGGTACAGCGTCACCCCTGCATTTCTTGCTTTCAAGTGTTTGAGTCTTTGCAGCAGCTTCTAATGCTGCTTCATGTAAACAATAAGTATTCTTAGAATTTATCTGTATGTTTTGCATTCTTGTTCTCTGAGAGAGAACTTGACTGATGGTCATATTGACCAATGGAGTCAGGAGATTGTAGCTTCTTTGGGCCAATCTTGGCTCTCTGTACAAAATGTATATAAGCCTTTGGAGTCAGATAATAAAGAGCCTTCCATGTTTCACCCTGCTACTGCCTGCTGTCCTCTGTGAGGGTCCACACCACGTCGCAACGTGTTGCCCCTCTAAGGGCAGGGGTAACAGTACAGAACAGCACCATTGTGCAGTTTCCTTCAGGTTTCTGCAGAAAATCTCTCTTGCAGCTTCGGAAAGTACTTATTTTACAACATTGCTGTGGCCTTTGCTATTGCAGCTGACGATCTACTGATTAATTTTAAATTAGTAGAATTTTAAAGCAAGAAGTTCTTCTCCTGTTAAACATGGCAGTTAATAATATGGTATGTGATGACAAATATGTAAGGGTAATTTTGGGTGAAAGATAACAACTTTCCCTCTGATGATAAAAATTATTTTTTCTTTGCATTCTAATTGAATAATTTCCAGTGGTATCTTGTGCATAAGAATCCTCCAGTGTTTCTCTGCCCTTGTTTACTAGTTTCTTCAGGAAAAAGACGATCCTGTTTTGCATCTCTGGAAAGTCCCTAACTGTTCCTTATAAACAGTCTGCAAATATTTCACTTACAACACACTTCCCTTTCATTTATTTCCATTTACCATTTGTTGGATATTGGCAGTGCTGGATGTGGGTGTGGGATGTGTTAGCTTCAGACTACTTTCATAAGAGTAGTCTGTCTCTCCCATGACTTCTCAGGTCCAAAAGCAGTTTGCAATATCAAGATACAGTGGAAGCTGAAAGGGTGGGTGTGCATGCATTGGCTTCCTCTAACAAACACTCTGTTGTGCAAGTATAGCAAAAGGTCTCTGGGTTTAAAATTCTTGGCAACCTGTGCAGCTAAATACACACTGAGAACAGCTGTTCAGGAGAGACTGACTAATTGTTGTGGCTGGTGCCTGCAAAGCAGAGGAGAAATGGGATATGGAGATGGGTATGATAACCTGAGCTCTGTGTGGGCAAGTCCCACTCATTTCCAGGTTTTGTTGTGGGGCTGTGTATCCCGGTGAGTGCAAAGATGTGCTGGGTAGTTTTCCATATGTTTCTCTGACACAGTTCTCTTGCACTGACCTTGTGCTCTCCTGTGGGTGCTTTACCTGTAAATATGAGTTAAGAAAATGGGAGTCTAGACACTGAGGTCAAAGGTAGCATGAACAAGAGAGAAAAGTCAGCAGTGAAACTATGACAGGTTGTAGCAGTGGCGATTTGAGTCACAGACATTCAGGTTGTCCAGCCCACAGATTTAGGAAAGACTGTAGATTGTCCTCCCTGCACTGTGCAAAAGTGACAGGTCTCACACAGGGTCAGCACGGGCTTTTGGGCAAAGCTGGAGCAAAGCTTGCAAAGAAGCAAGAGTATGGAGCTGTACCCAGAGTGGTAGCCTCCAAGGATCCTGGAGCCAGGGGCAGCATGAACAGAAGCAAGAGACCAAACACTTCACTTTCCTGCACACTCCCTTTTCCCTCTGCCTCCTTTATCACAGATAAAGGCAAGTGGCTGCTGGCTGCATAGCTTCATTGTGGAAACCAATAGTAGTAAAAGTTGGGGGTGAAAAAAATGTGTTTGTGAAAATACTCCAATTAGTAAATACTTTAGGAAAGTATTTACTAATTTAAAAGATGGATGATCGTATTTCAGGAAATTAGCAGGGGAGTCTACAAGACCTAAAAGCTACTATGATTTCCTTTAATAGTCTTAACATTTTCTCCTTGCTGGCTAAGAATTGCATTAAGAACTATTGCAGAGCTTGTATATTCAGTATACGGTAATTTAAACTAGTATACACTTTCTTTTGAATTTTGTGATGATACACTACAATATTTTGCAGCTACACTAGAAAAAAGGTGCATTTTTTGAACTAATAGGCTACTTCTGCAGTACCAGCAAAATGGAGAAAGATTAAAAGTTGTTAACTCTCAATAGTTACTATGGTTTCATGCGTATGTTCTTTATGGTTATTGTGCAATGTAACACAATTTTATTATTATGCTTGCAGTACACAACATGTAGTCGATATAGCTATCACAAATTCCTCCGTGTTATTCAGGATCAGTGCCTGCAGGCTGACCTGTCAGGATGAACTCTGGGCAAGTCAGCAGTTAAATATCTGGGAACATCTATCCAGTCAGCAGTAGTTCAATCAAATCAGTAGGACTTTTGCCATGTCCTGCTGATTCTTTGGTAATACCCATAGGCTCTGAAAGACATTTCATCAGTTCTGAGAAACCATGAGGCATATCCAACCCAACGGCTCATTCCTCTGCCTGCTGTAGCCCCTTCATTGCTATGTTAATCTAACAAAAAATTGTGTTGAATCTGTTTCCTGGTCACACACAAAGACTTTGAGTTATTTGGCTTCAGCCAGAGTTAATATTATCCTCTTAGGGGCTGTGTGAATTTGGTATGAGTCATAGTTTGCTGACATATGGCATTGGAAAGAAAATCACTAAGCATCTAGCCAGATTTGCTGGTTATCAGGGAAAGTTTGTAAACCTGTGAGCATTGTTTGGAAGTTATCTTCCCATTTTATACTATGTCACTGTAGCTATGTAAAAAGAGATGCATGATGTACACAAAGTACTATGAAATCCTATACCTGCTCTTTGTAAAGATCAGCTGAACAAGTTAAGTTATGAATAGAGAAAAGAATTTTGATATTGTTCAGGAAAAAACTCAAGAAACTGCATTTCCAGCTACCTTTCATCTATTTTTCATTCAGGGTAAAATGCCTGTCACTGCAACACTGCAATGTAGTGGGAAGCACAAAACATTTTTGAAGCAAAGACACAATTCACAGGACTGTTTTTTATGTGGTGATCAATCCCCCTCAAAATGGAGGATCAGCAGATCTGAGGCAGCAGACATCACTGTGTAGGGTTGATGTGATCCCTTCTGCTGTCATTAAACTCAAGCCTTCTTCTGAATTTCATAAATCCTAAAAAAACAACCAAAGGGAAGAGGTTTTCCCATTTCCAGAGAAGTGAGCTTAGGCTTTCTGTACTTCTATATGAAGTAAGAAGCCTTGCTTTACTTTTTTAGGAATTGTCATTTGTTTTGCCAAATTTTCATTGTCCTATGTGCCCTCCAAGACACTCATGTTCCATGGCCAACACATGTGACTAGGAACTCTCAGTGGAACCACAACAGTGAAGATTAAACAATTAAATTATACTTTCAGTTATAAATAATCCTCATCTTGTCTACCAAGAGTTCTTATGGAAAAAAGAAATACTTAAATTACCTAATCTAGTTTTCCTACTTCGTCTTCTTGTCCTTCAATTTGATTAGAAATAGGTTATAAACTTCTCTTTCCCTTTAGTTTATAGGCTTTTACTTGCAACACTGCATTTTAAAAACAGATCCACATAAATCTTCAATTTCTAGAGTCAAGTGATTTATCCAAGATTCTCAGTTTATGAGTTTGTAGGCTTTGTGACTGTGATGAAAATCAGAGCACATTGACATGTAATTCAAAGCCTAAAGAGATATATAAGTAAAACAAAAGGATTAGAAATGTTTTTCAAGAGCCCTGATCCATGATTAGTGAATAGGCAGTGTTTGGTTGCGATACAACAAAACAATCACATCGTAAAAACTGTGGTTGATAAAGCTCCATTTTCCTAAAAGTGTAATGTTTTTTCAAAGTCTTAAATTCTGGGGTTGTTAAATCTAGAAATGTCCTTTGAAATGTAACATTTATTCCTTATGAAGAATCTTCTTTTTTGGAGTTTTCATTGAAACATCTGAAGACAAGAAGAGTTCTTTTATGCATCACGTCTCTAAGAGTCATCAGGGACCCAAGGATGACAGAAAGACATATAGGGACACAAAGATTGTTGGAATAGGTAAGGTTGGACCTAAGAATTCTACTGACACTTTCAAAGTCTCAGGAGAGCAGATAATGAGAGATCCATTTACATTTATTAAAAATATTACTGAATTACTGGTCTTCTAGAGTAGATAGAAAATAGAAACATTTAGTTTTTATATTTCACAGTTCTTCAGTAAGTTCTGAAGTGCTAATCAGAGGTAATAACTTTAGAAGTAATAATGTAAATATTAATCATTTTAATACCTACCAAGAATATTATTTACAGAAGCCTGAAACTAAGTTGTCACAGGCCACAGAAGTTCAGGTAGTAGCAGAAAGACAAATAGTTGTATCACTGAAATAATTAAAAAGCATTTATTTTTATATATGAGTGAGCATGTCAGGTCCTGAGTATTGCCACTGGTCACCCAGGCAAGGAATGCTGGCACTTAGCAGTTCTGCATGGAAGTAATAACAGGGCAAGTCAGAGCAGATGACAGAGAAAAGTGGGAAAAACAGTTACTCAGGGTGTGTGTTAGTCTGTTTCAAATTTTACACTGAAAATGTTCACAGCCTTCAGCATCCATCTTCATCTAATGGATGAAGACTTCATTAACACATACATCATACGTACTGCTGCTGCTCATGAAGGATAATAAATGCTGAATATGGCAGGACCTGTTTCCAGTAAAGCAATAAATTGTATTTTTTGTTGATCACTCTATTGCAGACTGGCACCAGGAGGACCAAAAAGACAGGAGCTGGCAGAATAGGATAAAAATTTTATGAGATAAAACCTCTAATTCTTTACTTTCAAGTCCCTCTAACACCTGTATTTGTACATCTTGACCTAGCTTGAGTGGGGACCTTGGACATGGTGACCTCCAGAGGTCCCTTCCAACCTCAACTGTCATCTCAGAGCTTTTTACTTCAGGGACAAGGGTCAGGCACTTCTACCTCCAGTGAAGCCCTTGGAAGAGCTAAGTTGGGGTGCTCCTTCCATTGGCTCACCAGGGCTCCCCCACTGTAGTGTGGGGTGCCTATTTTCTGGGTCTCCATCTTTAGTACACTGGACCCACATGACACATAGACCCCGAGGTTCAAACCCACTTCCAGCACTTCTTGCTCCTCTATTCAGCTGTGTAGGCCTGTGTAGAATCCTTGTTGCCTGCCCTGGGACCAGACATACCACGAGAGCACCAGGGATTTCAGCCATGCCAAACATTGCCCAGATTTTCTGACCACCTCCTGAAGGCACACGCCCTGTGCTAATCCAGCTGGTGTCTGGTGAAGAGCACGGTGCTCTGGGGGCTTGGAGGCTCCAGCTCTCCCCTCATGTCCCCCCAACAGCTCTCCACAGTTTGCCCCAGGCACCTTGCCTGAGGGGGCTTGAAAGCTGAGGAATTGCTGAGGAGATCCATCTGGGTGTCCTCCACAGCTCTCTGGGCTTTTATCTGCTCCTCTTTTCTCAGCACCAGAAAAGCTCCAGCACTTTGCATGTCTCTCTTGGCAGGACATGACATTGGGCACCATTGAGCCAGACCTGCAGGAGCAAAGAACAGCAGCATGAGGCAGGTGCCACAGGCAGGCCTGGAGGAGCCCATCAATGCCCCCTCTCCCTGGAAGATGTCAAGGACTCGGCCTGTGTGCCCTTCTGCCTCCACGGGCTCTGCTCTGCCTGCATCCAGCACTGGGCCAGACAGAGTGCGATGTGCTCGCTCTGCAGGCAGCTGTTCCAGCTGCTCGTGTGCTCGGTGCCAGCAGATGGCCACTCTAAAGAGTACACGGTCCCCTCACATGACCCCTGCCACAGCACCAGGCCCAGAGGGGAGCCCCAGTGCCCAGCTGGAAGCTGCACTGGCAGAGCACATTGGCAGAGTGCTGCAGCCAGCTTGGCGTTTTGCTGGCTCCCGCCCTCAATAAACACTCAAATGCCTTCCAAGAGTTGTTTTTTGTTTTATTTTCAACACCAGAGACCTACCTATTCTAGGCAATGCTTTCCAACACAGTGAGCTGCCCCAGGGTGTGTATTTTGCAAATGGAGAGCGAGCATTAGGAGCAGAAAGGTTGCACTCCTCCCTGCCACCAGTAGACACATATTAGGGCAGAGCACAGTACATAGGTCTGACTAAACTTATCTGGCTCCTTGAATTCCTGGAAGATGTCATCCCCATAACTGTGCGTGCTCTGGGGCCCTCTGCATCCAAAAAGATATAGCATTCCATTGGGTTCTTCACTTCTTAGCTTAGCTCCACTTTGGGGAATGGACTATTCTTGCAATATATTTTATATTGTGTCTAAATAGCTGTGGACACAGAAAGCCATGGAGCTAAAACTGCCACTAAGACAAGAATCAGATTTATTCAGATATTGTAGAAATACTATGGCATTTTAATTCTATCCTTAGAATCACTCTGAAATGAATGTGTAGTCCAAAGCAGCCACAGTACAACCTCTCTTTCTGCCACCACTCACCATAAGTCAGAAGATGACTATAATGCTTTTTACAGCTTGAAGGAATGACCCAAAGCCACATTTAGATTTTGTTGTGACAGACCAGGAGAGACAAAGAGCATGTCTCCAGCATCTTACTGCAACTGGCTCTTTTCTGATGTCGTTTTCTGACACTTGTTTTATAGCTGTTCAGCACTTTTGTTGCCCTCCAGTTCACAGAAAGGCTATTCCCTGTTGCTTGCTCTAAATGCTGTAGGAAAGGGTGAGATGCTGGAGAAAGGCTATTTACAAAGCTCCAGGGGATCTTCTGCTGCCCAGCAGGACATCTACATGGATATGACCCAGCAGCATGGGGCACGGTCACCCAGAGGTGCTTGGGTGCCCCAAGGCATTTGGTCTGTGCAAAGCAGACAAGTGCAATCATCACTTTTTTATTTATTGGAAAAGTTTACCTGGATTTTCATGAGAATAAAAGGGCAGATTTCTGCTGCACAAACTGTCTGCAGACAAGTCCAAATCCCTACTTCAAATCTGAGGTTGCTGGAGCTGATAGAAGGTCTTGGTACTTTACATCAGGCAGAGGAAAAGCAGTGACATATTTTTTCCTCAGCCTTGGCCCCAAAAATGGGCAAACTATCTTGACTGAAGCTTTTGGAGTACGGGGGAAAATCAACTGATAACAGATGCTCATTGTGTAAAATTGAATTCCAAGTTGTTAAGCAACTGTAAGCACAACTTTTTCAGCTTTTATAGCTGGCGCTATTACTTTGTATTCATCAAACAATAATTGCTAATTCTGTTTGCCTTCTGTTCTCTCTGTATGCTTTTTGTTCTATTCCAATTTCTAACAACACACAATGCCATCAAATTTGAAGTGCAGCAGCTGGAGACAAAGAGAGTGTCGTTAATGGAACGATTTTCATACAAATACCATGCTCAGGAGCTAATTGGGAAGTTCACTTACCTGAAAGATGGAAAACTGCTTGGCAAACAAATGTCTTCACCAGACATATCTCCCTGCTCACAATAGTTTGACTTCCTCATCTGTCACTTACGAGAAGAGATAGACTATACTGAAGAAAAGCATTAAATCAAAGTGACTGAGGTCCATAACTCCTGCTCATGGGCAACCCACAGATCCTTCTCCAGGCTCCTTTTTCACAATACCTCAGAGTCCCCAGGTGCTGCTGGCCTCTGGCACTGCCAGCAATGCTACATGTGAAGGAAGATGGGGAGGAAGAAGAAGCGCTATCGGCCCAGGGCGACTGCCTACTTGGCTGGCTGTGCTTGTGACTTTTGTTGGACCACAGCTGTAAAGGGCTTTTTTGTCCAGTGCTAATACTTCTGAGACACCTGCTGACTCACTTACAGAGCTAATGTTTTACAAAGAGAAGCCAGAGCCTACCAAAATCAGCTTCATGAACAGGAGATATAAATATTGTGACTGGAAAATGCCATGATGCCCTGAGTCCACCCCACGGCTTTTCTGACTAAACTACCTGTCCTACACTGTGGCTGGGCTGCATCTGATACTGGAGAATCTCAGAGAGGTTTTAGAGATAATGATTGGTGTCTGAGAAGGTCTGGACAGCCAGGGAATTACAGACAACTAAAACCAGTTTCCCTGCTGAATAGGAGCTAATCTGTTTACACTTGGCAAGTTTGCATAAAAATGAGTAGCTCCTGTGAAGGTAAATATCATATATGATATTTATATCATATATGATATATGTGTTATATAAGAATACTCTTATATAACACATTTTTCTATGCAAACTCCAGGCACAATTATAGTAAAATTCAAATTTTAACAGAAGCATAAAAAATATGTGCCATATGAACATACAGTTGCATGTGCTCATGCAGTTGCCTCTGTTGAGTAGCAGTGTATGTGGAAATATTTGTAGAATCCATTAAATAGGACAAAAATTAATATATATTTGTTTAGCATTGCACACTATCGTGACACTCTTCCCAGTAATGTATTTGTTATTTGGCTTCTCAGGGCTGCACTGGAAATGCAGCCCCAGGAAATTAAAGATGTGAATTGAAAAGTCAAGAATTAAACCTCATTTAAAAACATAACACAGACGCTCCTACCCAGAATTTCAGTTTCCTTAATACAATCTGCTTTAGTTCTCCTTGGAAATTAAATAAATTAAATTAGGGCCACTTTAGGATTTTTTTTTTAAATTCTGAATGAGCATATCCAGATAAAAGTGTAAAGAAATTAAACTAATACACCTTAAAAGACTCATTCACATGCATTTTCTTGAGGTTGCTTGAAGCAACCTTACCTGATTCACATGTGGAACTCAGGGAAGATTTTAAAGACTGACACCTACAGCTCCTTTCTTATCATTTATTTTTCTCTGTGTGTTTTTGCCCACAGTCAGCAGATGTTAAATGAGTGCCCATTTCTCAACTCACTGACTTAATTAAAACTGCAATAATTTGCCACTGAGGTACTGATTTTGGGAAAGTGTGATATAAGGCTGGATACCTAGCAGGGAAAATGTTGCTTAATATGTAATATCATGGGGTTTTTTCTTCCCTCAAAGACACAAAAATGAGGTGTTGTTTTATATTCACAGTGTATATATACTCGTGTATATATACACTTGAGTAATTTCACAGGCAAAGAAATGAAGGAACAAAATGCCAAAAAGGTCTCCCCAACAACAGAAGTGTTTTCTAGTTGGTGAATAAAGTAGAGGGAAGCAAAGGCTTAAGAGGGGATGGAGCTTCAGTGTCCAACATGGCAGTGAGCGGCTTAGCCACTGGACTGTCCAGAGAATCATAGGGAGGATTGCTGGAGTCCAGGGCATCCCCTTGGATGACCTGGGATCCGAGGAAAGGAGCTTGAACCCTGGACAGGAGGGTGTGGAGCCAGTCCACAGGGGTTGGAGACCTTGGCACAGAGCCCAGGAAGACACTGGCTTTGATTTTAGTCCATGGGAGAGGCTTCCAACACTGAGAGAGGAATTACAAACCACAAAAGTGTGAAAACAATAATTTAGCACATCACAAGATGAAAAATTTAGTAGTTTTGGGGTTCTTAGAATAGAGGTAAGTGGAGGGACAAAATGGAGGAATTAGGGTGGTTCCTTGAGTTCCTCTCCTTCTTCCTCTTCCTCCATCTTCTGAGGTGATGATGACAAAAAGTAGTCTGAGACGATTGGGTCAAAGTAGAAATGACCCTTCTAGTATAGGCACTAGGCATTGGTATGAAATTGTAAATAACCAACATGTAGTTATCTGTATAAAAGCAAAGCGACACTCCATCAGCAGTCAGTCGCCTGGTGTCCCAGTCACTGTTCAGATCTTGGCTGGTGTGGAGAAAAATTTTGAGATATCAAATAATAAACAACACGAGAAACCTGAAAACGAGACCTTGAAGACTCCGCTTTTTTCCTTGTGACGCGACTCGGGGCTTTTAGAGGGCCAAGGACTTTTAATCATTTAATCACCTGAATCACCCAAACTGAGAGAGGATGGTGATGTGCCACCCAGAATTTTGTGACAACGTACTAGGGAGCACCTTCTGGGACTTCCTCATACAGTGCTGATGGGAAGCACCGAGCCAATTACCAAGCACACAGACCTCTAGCTTGTTTTCAGGGATCAATATGTGAGAATTTTGCAAAACAGGTCATGTCATGGTGGGTATTTGCAGCTTCTGGGTCACAAGATAAGGAGCTCAGTGTAGAAGGAGGTTTTGCAGGGGGTGACTGTAAGGTAATTTTGTGATTAAGCTTATTCTTGGGTAGCTGATCCTGGTCATACCCCATGCAAGTGAGGACATGCTGGGGAAACACACAGAAAGGGAAAATTGAATAATGAATTTTTAAAAAAATCTACATGCTTTGCATGAATGTTCTTTGAGGTATGGGTTTGTCTTTGACACCACAGCAGGTCAGTTACCCATGTGTCTGTCACCTTTACCATTTTTCTTACCAACTCCTCGGATTATGGAAGAAAATATTTATATTTTGTACTATGAGGCTACAGACTACCATTGTCAATCCTGTTTTTCAATGAGACATCAAAACTCTCTCCTTAACAGCTATTTATCATGAACTGCAGAAAAGAAGTTGAAATTTGTTGTCTGTGAATGTTGAGTGAAAATACCATGTTCACATCAAGCATTCACAAGCTCATTTTTAAACGTTAAAACACACTATATTCAGCATAAAATACAGTTTACATTAGAAACTTCAGTTTTCATTACTTGGAAACAAAAGCGATGGGCCCTGAAATTATGACAGCATAGAGCCGCAGCTATAGGGCCATAAATGAAGTGCTACAGGGAGCACTGGTCTGTGGGATGGTTTCTGAAAACTGATGAACTGCAAAAGTTGATGAGGACAGAGGATGCTATCTTGTTAAAAAGGTCTAATAATTAAAACAGATATGGAAATAACCACTGTGGGTTTGCCTCACACTCTGAGGGTCCAGCCTGGCAGAAAAGTGCCTGTAATTAATTTCAGTGAGACTGCTTCTCGAAGGTGTTTTGTAAACCAAAAGGTTTAATAAAGAAAAAATAACAAAATAACAAACTTTGCAGAAAACAAATAATAAGTTGTGCATAGGCACCTGAGAAACCTCAGACACCCTGCTAACACACCTTGAAAAGCCTAGAGTTCCCTTTTGTGCTCTTTCTTAAATTCTTAATATTTTAGGAGGGATAACCTGGCTTAGAGCCAATAGAGAGGGATAGAGGGTTTGAAGAACAGTGACAAGATCCAATAGATGCTTCTTTCTTGGCCCTCAGCCAACCCTTGTCAGAAGGGTAGGGAACAATCTGGGCTCTTTACCTTAAGGGGTGAGCCTTAAACTTTCCCTGTATGGAAAACACTTGCTGGGTGTGAGAAATGCTTTACTACAAACTACCTTTCTTTGCACTTTCCTTTTTGTTCTAAGGCTTTCAAGCCAAATGTTCTGGCAGTGCAAAGCTGCAATTCTTTGGTGTCTAGGAAGGTGGTGCTAAACTACAAATTATGGAAAAAGCTGAGGGAGCTGCATACCCTGCAGCTAAAGGACTTAGTGATGGTTGTTGCCGTTTCTTAAAATCCAGAAAGATTGCAGAAGGAATGCTGTAGGAAGTAAAAAAAAAAAAAAAAAAAAAGGAGAAGGTGAATAAGCTTAGGATACTATTATTTATTATCTCCTGATAAGTTCCCAGTCCAGTGTCAGGAAAGCTCAATCCTTCCTGCAGCATCTCTTACTTTTATTATGTGAGAATCAAGATCTGCTTTCAACTTTGTGGCTTTTAGGCTGTTTATAATGTAGAGTGATGTATGTGCACATAGGACTGTGCCTGCTGTTTGCATCATAAGCAAGCTGCATCCAGCTCAGGATAAAATATATTTTATTCTTCATATGCATAAAGAATTTCATTCTGTCCTCAAGTGATGAGTTTTGTTCTGCTATGCATAAAATTCTTCTGTTTGCTGTTTTTAACCTGAGTTTAAAACTGAGCTTCTGCTTCTGGTCACGTTCTTTTTCAAGTCTGAAGATGTTTTCACTAAAACCAGAGATTAATTGCAGTGCAGGCATGTGGGATGTCCAGGAATACCAGGCTTGGGCTACTGGACACTTCCACCCTTCATCATCAGTGCTAATATTCTCAGTTTACTATGAAACTTCCTACATAACAATGGATTTTTTGGAGGAATGGCTTGAGATAAAGGTCAATAGTGTTTGTTTCCCTAATGTTGTGACACGTTATCAAACAATTTCTTTACTCATCATTTTGATAGACAGAAGTGATGAAATCTTCTTCCTGGAAAAATGGTTTCAGGTACTGACTTGAAATGTGTTTAGAAATCAAGGGTTTCTGAAAATTGATCCTTCTGGGGTCCTCAGACTCATTGTTTTCTCCTGCTTACCTGACCAGGCTGTCTGCAGCTTCAGTTCCTTACCTGATTCTCACAACATTTGCAAGAAGTGATTATTATAGCAGAGAAAAAGACAACAATACTCACTCCTGGTCCACAGAAGAGAAGGGTGATAGAATTTATCATACAATCAGTATTTTCTGAGTGCCATCTGTGCTCACTACCTATCTGTGTGACGAAAAAAAAATAAATCTGTATCATTACTAATATGTCCTTATTTCTACTAAGTAAATTATTTCAGTGTGAAAGTGTGATTTGCACATAACCCTGTATGAAGCAGTGGTAATGTACAGGCTGTTCCAAAAATACCCATGTTATTTCTGGTCTTTAAAATCCAGTGACATCTGCATGGAATTGCTTCAGAAAGCATGGCCTGAGGGACATGTGTGGTATGCAGAGGTCTGAAAGACCTGCCTGCAGTTGGTCGCTTAATAAGAGGCCAACCAGCAAACGGCTTCTTATTCCTTAAGAAGAGATGAATTAGAGAAGAATTAGACAAGAACCATTCCTGGGGCTCCAAGGGTGAGGAGAATGTATTTTTAGAAAGCATCAGATGTCTGCCATTTGAAAGCTGGAGACTCCCATGAGCAGGACACCAGCTGGCACAGCAGCAAAACCCTTTATAAAAACCATCACAATCACCTCAACATGGATATGTATGTGCTGGTTGCTCCTGAACTCTGTGACAAGGGACAGCAATGTAACCACATCCAAATGGGCACATAGCAGAGTATTTAATCCTCTCACAGAGCAAGATTGCTCACTGATTACAGCATTACCTGGTAATGTTCACAGAAGTGTGCTAAATGTAAAAACATTGATTTCAGTCCATGGAATCCATATTGTTTTCTTCATGTTTCATTTTTTAAAGCATTAGTTTTCCCTTGATTTTGTGTATGCATTGGTATTTATGTTGAGGTGTACAGTTATTTTAGAGGCATTATGCAGGAACACTGTTTAGGACGCACAGAGCTTGTCCTCTGGGAAAAGGAAGTCCCTATGTCACATCCCTTGTGGGAGCAGTACAGCATGACAGCTATAGCCTGTGGATAAATGGGGCTGACTGTGACATTGATGGTTGCTTTAGGATACTTCCCACACGAAAAATGCATGTTTTTACAAAAGCACAAAAGCCATGTTCACATACTTCCACTTCTAATCCCATCCCAAAGGCTGACAAGCTGACAACTACCAGCAAGGCAGGACAACTTTACTGGCCTTTACCATTATAATGCAGGATGGCTTATCAAGAAGGAATTGCCATCATGATTCACTCAGTACAGAAGAGATTAGAATTGACTGGCTCTAATCTTAGCACAACTCACATCCTTTTGCTTATCTAATTTCTTCATAACTCACCTTGAAGTATTTGCCACTGAGAGATACCTGGAGCTTTTGTAGCTGTCAGTCATCCAACGCTTGGATGGGGTGTGGGATATCAGCTAAAAATGAAGGTGTCAATCGGACCCACCACCCAGAATTCAAGAGTTGTTTGTTCCATTCCTATGAGGATCACAGTGCTCTCAGGACCATCTCTGGAGACCAGCTCTGCAACATGACTTGGTCAGTAATGGGAAGTGTCTGTTTTGGAATGGCCCTAGAAGCTGGTTTATTTTGATGTTACCTGAAAAGCTTTCGAGATGAAGTCAGGAACATAAATATATACATATATGGAGATATGTATTTTTTTAAATCTGTGTAATATATATTATGCAACATATATGCTCTACATTATATATTTATAATGTTTTTATGCATGGGTCTATATATGTATAAGGGCAATGAAGCTGACAAAGGGTCTAGAAAATATCTTACGATGAGAAGTTGAGGGAGATTAGCTTTTATTCTGCTAAATTAAATATAGGTAAAGGAGAGACATGCAGACACACAAGTTAAACACAGTAATTTGAAGGAAAAGAGAAATACATGCAGATGCTGGAAGGAGTCCCCACAAAAAAAGGTGTTAAAAGAGAAATTCAAGGAAAATAAGTGTGAAAAATACAAAAAAGTTAGCACAGCAGGACACTTTGCATAGATGTTTTCAGGGAAAAATAGTTGTAGATTATGAGGCTTTTATGCTCAAGGCAGTTGATAGAAAGCTGCTGTTTTAAATCTTGAGATGTCTCAGTTATTTCTCCCCAACACTATTATCCTAACTCCAGTGTCAGACCCCTGAATGTGGTTCTTTGCAGCCACACAGAGGAGACAAGGGCATCTGTACCTCACCAGGTATCACACCAAAAAGCAACTGGTGGCATTTTGCAAATCTGCACTCCGACACTGGGATTTGTCTCTGTTTTATTAAAACACAGGAAAATGCATGGTCCCAGACAGCATACAAGATAGCAATTCACTTCCAGCTCCTCTACAGAGGTTGTAGCACTAATGAAGCAAATCACATCTCAGGGAATATAGCCATGATTTAGTACGTGTATAACTGTAATAAAATGTTGTTATGGCTGAGATTGTTATGTTTTTAATGGAAAAAAAGAAGAATTAGGATTGAAATTGAAAAACAACCCAGTTCCCATAAAGGGTAAAAATGTGCTTGGATAAAAGGTTAATAGAGTTAATTGTGGGGAGTAATACAAGACAGCAACTCGTGCTAGAGAAGATAATTGTGATTCTGATAAAGGGGAATTGTAATTAAATAGAGGTTGGATAAACACGATTATCCTGAAAAGGTTTCCCAGCACAGTACGGGAAGGTTTTAAGATGTGGAGGCAGACGCCTGTACGTGATCTGGAAGTCGAGACACCACTGCTGCCAGCCCTGCTAAGTGCTCACCTCTGTGGCACACTGCCCACGCTGCTGCTCTGGCCAGCAAAAGGCAATAAATTGAGCTCATTTTGAAGTTTAGTTCACCTGCAACACTTAACTGGCAAGTGATGTCCCTGTCTTGCTCACAACCCCCAAGATTTCTCATTTCTGCTGGTCCCCATTTCCACCCCCATCCTGCTGTGGGGGGAGCAGCTCTGGGTGCTGGCCAAGGTTGATCTGCTGCAGGGTGGCTGCGGGCTGGAGCAGGTGAGGGCATCCCTCCCATACTACGCTTTTTCCAGAACTGACAGAATTTTTTTACATGGATATTAAAACGAAATGCAGTAGTTTGATACTGAACCCTGAGAGGCAAACAGAGGCTTTCCACACTGATCTCTTTTACTGAAATGGGTATTTGTGATAAATATTTTTGATTAGCTGAGTTACAAATGTTCTACAATAACCTATATAGAGGAAGGGAATCAAATACAGCATATTTCTCCCAAGAAGAACAAAATTCCAAAAAGCTTTTTTGTTTCCTTTGTTTCCTTTAAATTGCAAAACATTTTCGCTACATTTTCAACTTTTAAGTATATATCATTAAAAAATATAAATAGACTGAATTTGAATACAGGATGGTATTAATTCACATTTTTCTAGAATTCCTATACATTATTTTACAGAACACATACACAATAAAAAACCCTGAGAATTTACTAAGAAAAACTATCAAATACTTCTGCTGTTCAATTATTTATTGTACTGTTTGGAATCACTGTATACCATAACAACATACATTCCCAGATGCCTAAGGAAAATTTCTACTGGAGTTCTATTATTTCCTATTTGGAGCAAGTGAACATCTCTCTAGGGACTCTCTAGGGCCTTTTTTCCCCCTCTCAAAAAAAGAGGGTGAAGATCTTTTTGCTTTCAAATTTTTTGGCTTTGCTTTCAAACTTTTGTTTTTCCAGTGCCAACTGTACCCCAGATCTTCAGACAGACTTCACAACCCCATATGCAGAGACCAGTTGTGAGCCCTGTCACCTTTAAGCTTGACTTCTGTCAGTTTACAAGCTGGAGTGAATCATAAAAGTGGGCTTGGGTTCAAAATGTGTCCTTGATGATTTTTGGGCATAATCTGCAATGTTTGGTTGCTGACAATATACACAGTGGAATAATCCTGTAAGTATTAGGGTGGATAGCATCTGTTGTGATAGTGAATGAGACTGAGAGCAAAGTGAAAGCTGAAAGCAAACTCCCAGCACATTTTCTTTGGCTTTTTATCTCTGCATCTGGCACGTGATACAGTAATTGTCTTACTCACATTCCTGTCTTGTTTGTTTCTTCGCTTGTTAAATGAGTTTGTTGAAGTTTCTTGTATCAGATATGCATTTATTCACAACCATTTCTAAGATCATGACTCCATTGCCTAAATCAGTTGCTGAAACTTGAATTCTGTGCAAGAAATATTTAGGTAACAAGGTTATTTTTAAACTCAGTCATGCACAACAACACCTTTGCTTCCCAATCTACATTCATTTTTTTTTACAAGAGCTTCTGTTTATCAAAGCTTATTGAGTGTTTTTTTTTGTTATTGTTTTTTTTAATTCATTTATTTATTTCATTTTCTTATTTATTTATTTATTTATTTATTGTTTGCTGCTGTTGTTGCTGTTTGGATTTTTTTTAATATATATATTTTAACGTTTCCACTCAGTTCATTTCCTAGAGGGATTTTCTTTTTGTTGCTATACAGCAAGTATACACAGGATCTAGAATCAAACACAGGTCATAGAGATGACACAGTAACATTATTCCCATAAACCACCTCTAAGGATATTGGCTGCCTATGAAGCATACATAGGGTTTGGCATCCACAAAAATGAATGTAGAGATGGGAAACTTAAGACCAAGTTGTACACCTACTTAAAACACATTTTGAATAGTCTGCCACACAGTGTTTCTGGAAAAACAACCTTTCACTGGTGAGTAACATATTTCCGATTCCTAAAGGAGGGGTTTTAAGAATACTACTTTTATTTATTCTGCAACAATCAAAACTGAACTCTGAAAAATGTGTTTAATTTCTATGAAAACTTAATTTCTTTGGCTCTGACTTGCTAGCAGTGATTTTTTCCCCAATACTTGAGTAACAATAACATGACACATTTACTTCAGAAAGTAACTGGCAGATGCTGTAATTTTGTTTTCCCAAGGGAAAAAGAAGTGAGAGCTTTAAAAAGGAAATAGTGAAATGGTTACTGCTTGTGTTTACCGACAACTGAAGGTGAATCTTTCAGTTATTTTGCTGTCTCCCCAGCCTAACAGCCTCCAGTGAGAGGATGGAACACTGAGCTCTGCCATGGAGAAGGATCTCTGCACGACTTTCTGGTAGTACAATGATCCAGTGAAGCAGGGGCAGCTCCATATGGAAAACTGAGGCTAACACTCTTTGGAATTACCAAAGCGGTGTTCTAAAACATTGTTTAAACTCAGTGAACACAGCTATTCCCCTCCAGTGCAAACTACCACCAGGAAAGATGATACTGCACAAGAGATCAATGTTCAGTATTCCAAATGTCTTGTTCAACTAATCTTCACCTAATTTTGATTACAGTGTCTCCATAGATGCATTTGTATGAAACAGAATTTAAGAAAGCTTTGTAAGCATGGGTGCCAGCCAAGTCCACAAAGAGAACTTCAGCCTCAGGAGAAATATGGAAAGAAGTAATCAGTTCACATAAGACTTCTGTTAGCAAAAAATGTTTGACTTTTATTTCTGCAGACAATCTATATTTCTAAAAAGCTTTAACACTCCTGAAGTTTCAAGAGGCTTAAATAATCTTGCTGGTGATAGGTATCCAGCTAGTAGAAAGTTGACAAACAAAGCTATGAAGTGTTTTTTTTTTTTCTTCACTGATGAGATGTTCCTAGAAAAAAGATTACAAAAAGCTTCCTGCAATGAGATTGGAAAGCATTTGAGCCTTGTATTTGTAATTCATTCAAATTAAGAACATTAAGGTCAGATAAAGGTGGATTTCTTCTGCTACTTTTTCTGTCTTAATTTTATCAAGAATATTCTCAGCTTTTTCACAACACAGGAGAAATTATGTCCTTCACAGCTGTGTCCCTCATTCATGAAATATAAAGAAGCATCCTGGTAAATCTCAGCTAGCAAGGTGATGCAGGCAGTAAAAGAAAATAATGTGGAACATTTTACGGATCAAAGATGCCATGATAAACACCACAGGTGTTTATCAGATGTAGATACAGACAAGGTGGCAAAGAGAAGTTTAAATTAAATATTGTGGTTTTCAAAACATTTTGAAGGTGATGTCCAACCCAAATCTCCCCTGACAGAGGTTGAGGCCGTGTCCTCTTGTCCTGTCACTAGTTGCCTGGGAGAAAAGGCCAATCCCCACCTTGCTACAACCATGCAGAGCAGCATGGCAAACACCGGAAAGAGCAGATGGTAGTGATGTTCTGCTTGCTGGTAATTTATTTAGAAGACACCAATATTAAAGTGTTTATCTTCAGTTGTTTGCCATGGGTGTGTGTGCCTCCACCATTCCTACCCTTACATGCCTAGATCTCTTTTGCATCACTAACATTCTTACTTTACCTTTTTACTACAAAGGTATCCAAAATGAAAACAGTAGAGTTCTGTCTACAGTTAAACTACCTCTTTCTTTATTGCAGTGGTAGTGGGAAATCCAAGCCAAGGAAGACAAAAAACTCCCCATCCAAACCTAAATCCTTGAAAAACTCAGGTTTTGGGTGTGCAGAAGTATTATCGATCATTAGACTGTTCATTAGGAGGCATTATTTTCCTATGTCAAGAATATCTTCCATGATAGTTCTGCTATATTTCATTGGTTTCACTTTAAATCCCTTATCTGTTATTATCAAAAGTCCTTAGTGGAGGTCCTGAGAGGCTACTTCCCATAACACAGCCCTGAAGCTGTGAGACACAATTGGCAACACCACACAATTCATGTGTAGCCTGGCTACAACATCATTATCCAATGTGAGATAAGGCAGCAGCTTTGACCGTTGGCTATCTGTTGTCTTCTATAACAATGGTTCTTCTTGGATAGGTCTCAACGTCCACAATAATATAGTGAACCTTGAATTTTCCTGTTTCAAGATTCTGCAAAGAAAAAAATTCAGAGTGTTTTTTTCTCTTTGGTAGTTTAAATTCATGACTTGTCAGGTTGTCAGGTGTATCAAGCAATTGTACATACCTCTTTGACTTCCACATGGACCGTTCCCTGTTTCCCTGATTCAATGCCCTCAATATAGAACTTCAAACGCATATGTTTCAGTCCGTCCTTTACGTATTCAATGTGACTAAAAACAGCAACAGAAAACAAAAACCCAACCACCCAGCAAGAATACAGATTATATGCTAGTTAAGACTTCAAATTTAAACTTACTTAGAGGAGTTGCTTACTTATTTTGTAAGAAAGTGTATTCCAGTGGTGTCCTTACTCTACCTTGGGTTCCTTCTCTACTGCTCCTCTCAAGCTTTACTGTCAGTGCGTAAGGACTAGTGGAGTTAGAAGAGCTAATTAGCTGCTGAGGATTAAGAGATGAAATGCTTAAATGTCCTCACCCCAGTCCTCCCCTCAAAACTGAAAAGCAATCCAGTGCTGAAGACTATGGAAATGCCTTGTATTAATTCTAAAAAAACCCAGATTTGAAGCCTGACATCTAGAAAGGGACCCCACATCACCAAGAATTCCAGAGTTATTTTAGGCACCTAAACTAAGTTATCAAACCGAAACACACACAGCATATTTTTTCAAATTAATTATTAGGTTGGTTAAACCACATCAAAACAAACAGTTTACTATGTGCAAAGTTACTTTGGCAATAATTTTGTTCTGCTGAAATTGTGTAACTTTGGCACTGATATGAGATCTCCAACCTAAATGCTGGTATTCAGACTGGAGTTGGGTTGCGCTCAAGTATTAAATAAATAGCACATCACTTTCAAAGTGACCACTTTGGGAAACTAATGACCCCATTAGAGTTCTGGTTTATGTTTCCTACTGAAAATATTAACTGCTGCTTAGCACCAATCTCTTATTTCCATCAGTCATGCCCAGGTACACACTGTGAAATAAACTTCCAATATAGTTTAAAGTGACATGATGGTAGAGAGAACAAATATGAAAGAAGAGCCTTACTGCAGTAAATTTACATTCAGGGTATTCATACACAAAAAAAACCTGTAGATTTTTGAGACATTTAAGATCATTCTTATACTGCAGATGCAAACTCTACAATCTTACACAGTTCTCATCTCAAAAATTTATTTAAGATACTAGTCATTCAAAATAATGGAAATTAAATACTAGGAAAGCTGATTCATAGTACATTTCCTTATTTACAGACAGGTGCTCAAGATGTTTGTGCACGTTGATTTCATTTAGCAGCTTTACTTTAAACATTTTTTCACTGAGTCTGGTGAAGAGATAGAGCTTCAATGATTAAAAGCCACTTTCCTCAGACCTAACAAGGAATCTCAATTTCATGGTTCAACCTCTGTCTGGGCTTATGTGTCTCATCCTATATGAAACCTCACTGAATATATTCCTGCCAAATAACCCAATAAAGGCAAAGCAGGGAGGACTTACGTTTTGTAAGAAATAGTTTTCTTGTTTCTTTTAAAAGGAAAGTAATAAAAAGACACACTCATGAGAGGTTAAGGTGATAGACGTTCTGTTAAATATGCAGTAGAGATGCTGCTTCAAGTACCAAAAAGCATCCTGTGTATCAGCTCAGTATAGTTTCAGACTGTAAACTTCTGTCAGATTACTGCTCTCCTCATGCAAGCCTAGGCCTCTGCACTACTGTTTTCAGGCTCATCCCATTTTCTGGAGAGCTCTATGTTTACCATGATGACCATTGCTTGTTCTGAGGCATTCAGAATTGGCATTTTATATTATATGTACACTGTACTTAGTGATATATGGCACACAAGAGGCACTGCAAAAAAACTTCTATGTTTGATCAAAAGTGACAGGATATGTTACATACAGTTCATCACTCTAGAACTAACTTGTGATCCAAAAATATCTTTGCTGTGCAGAAACTGATGTCTTTATGGGGCAAGCACCAAGGGGTATCTGACATGCTGTCGTCTTCCTCTTCTTGTTGCCTCTCCGTAACCTTTGATAGATTCACCAAAAACACCAATTATCTACAAGAGAAAAGAGGTTTGAGCTGTCAGAAGGGATAACATACAAACAGGTATTCCAGTATCAGCTCACGCCTCTGCTGTGAATACACCCTCTTTTAACAAAATGCCCCTGGAGAATCTAACATGTCAAGAATAGGAGTGTTTATGAAAAAAAAAGAGTTTAAGAAAAATGCCTCTGTATTCCAGTCTTTTTTTTACAGTTCTGTATTAAATGCCTAAAATAAATCCTATTGATATCTTCTATTTGTACTGTTCTCTGAGATGAAGATGTGGAAATTGACATTTTGTGTAAAAAGAAAAAAAAAAAAAGCACAAAATATTTGCCTATGTCTCCTCCAAGAGAATGTTTCAAAGTTTAAAATGCAAATGCATTCCCCTTCCTATTATCTAAAAACCACGACTGAATAAGAAATTCAGCAATTTTTTTTTTCAGATCTATAAAATCAGAGTAGATCAACATAGTCTTAAACTTACTTTAAATTTGGTTAGAAGAAGAGAAGTTTTACTGTGCAAGTACTGGAAAGAAGTATTAATTCTACAAACTTGTTCCAAAGCAGTCTTTTTATTGTTACTAGAGCAACGACTTGTCACTTCATTTCTAGGTTACCTTCAAAGGCATCTGCTACAATCTTTTCTGAAGGATGTTTTGTCTGAAGTAGTGTTTTTTAAAATCTAGTTTCACACTGATTTTTTTGTTTACACCTAGCTATGATGACTGTGTGATCCCATGACTGTTCTCTGCCTGTTTTCCTGTTAGCCAAAGGAATGCTAACTGTGCTTCAAATGAAGAATTTCAATTCCTGGGTATCAGTGCAGTGCTTCACAGAATGACAGAACCATAGGGAAGTGTCACAATAGAGTAAGAGTGTTGAGAAAAGGCAGCAGGTTAGATCTACACAACTTAGTGGGACTAGTTGCCTCTCTGACATGGAGAATTCAAGTTCTATATTTAGCAGGCACTTAGGTAAGTCCCTAAGAGTTTCTGTATGGTGACACAAGCCCAGGCTCTGAAAGACAGACTGTATTTCCATCAGTTTTTATGCTGTGGCACACTCACTTGGCTTCTAGCAGGCTAGTTCAATGCTTGCACTGACATGTCCTGACGAAGGCTCTGCTCTGGAGCTGACCCACCCCATCCCAGCTAAAAGCACTGGCAGAACTGCTAAAGCACCACACGGGTCTTCAAGTAGCTTGTGAGATTCCTAGTGTGAAGTTTTGACTTGAAGAAAGGCAGTAACTACTGAGAAACACAAACTGATGACTGAAGTTCAAAAACCAACCTCGGGGTGAGATCTGCATTTCTCCAAGGCATCTCCATAGATCTTATTTGGACTAGAAGAAGAGAATAGCTCTTTAAAAATCACATAGAACAAGCCACCTGTAACAGAGACAACAGCAGATGAAATGAAAACTTATGAAACCAGATGGAATTAACGAAAAGTGTCTTCTGATAAAGAATGTAATGTAAAAAAAATAACCTGTAACACCAATTCCAACAAGCACCACAATAAAATAGGTAAAGTCTCTTCCAGCTTCTTTCACTGAAATAAAAAAGATAATAACACATAAGTTGCAGCCTTGGATAACACTTGTATGCCTTTCTTACATAAATGCTCTTCTGTTAGTCTGTAGTTCAAACAACGTTTTACCAGAAGAAAAAATTCCAGTAACAGTTTCCATAATGCCACATTGCTGTAAAACAGGCCAAGGAACATCTCTTACATTGTACAGGTCATGTTTACATGTCAGTGTTAAGCCTTATTACTTTCGGTTTGCCAGATGTTTGCAAGATCCAAAGTAGCAATGACTGCTACTTCTTGGGTACATGAGAGCTAGATTTTTTAGGAACTAATGAGGCATTTAGCACTGCAGTATTCACACTACCACCTAAACGCACAATCACTGCAATCCTTATGCAAAGAAAAGAAGTAAAAATAAAAAAGTGAAAGCTTAAAAGTCACACACACTGAAAATAACCGGTTTTATGAATTAGCAATCAATAGAACAGTAAAAGGGGCAATATTAGCCCCAAAACAATATTTTATTTATTAACAAAACTAACTGCTGTTTGATTAGTTTTTATCTTTCAATTTTGATCTAAAGTACAAGTGTCAGTATATACTTCAAAGTAAGTCATATGAGAGTCTCTCTTTCAAAATATTTGAGTATTTGGAAAGAGACTACTATCTTTTAGTGGCAGTGTGCATTTTAGTGGAGTACAAGTTAAGGAGGAAACGTTAGTAACTATTTCTCCTGCAGTCTTCTAATTAGTTGAAGGCGTTTTTTGTAAATCATTTCAAAGTACTTAAACTTTCTGAGGCTAATTATGCAGTAATCACTTTTCACTGAAGTGAATGAGTGAAGGCAATCCATCACGTGTAGTGACGATTTGGTTGGAGGTGAATTTATCCCAACAGCCCTACAGTCAGGCTGCATGTGATAGGTTTTCCTTCTGAAAAGGAAAATGAGAGTCTGCTACACCTTGTGCCTGATAATTACTTAAATCCACAGATTATTTAGAAGAAATCACATAATTTGTTCTGATTGTGCAACGCATATATAGAAATGTAATAGCTGCTCCAAACAATATGATGCGAAAAGAAACCGGCTCGGTGTGCTGAGATTTATTTTTTTTTTTTTCCTAGATACTTGATGTTTGGAACTACAAAACTTTAGCTGAGCAGCGTACAGCATCCTGCGCCTTACCTTTCTGAGCCGCCGACACCAGCGTCTCCTCGTTCAGTGCCCTTTGCACGGACACATCTTTGCTATCGCCGCCAGGCTTTGCAGCTTTCAGCCCTCCTGCCTGGGTCCCGATTCCCCGACGGGCGGCCCTGAGCAGCAGCGGGGGCTGGTGCCGCCGCCCCAGGCAGGAGCAGGAGCAGGAGCAGGCCCCGGTGCCGGTACCAGTCCCCAGGATCGCCCACCCGCGGGTGGCGAGCAGCCAGCGGCCCAGGCAGCGCCGCCCGAGGGAGGCCCGGGGCAGCATCCCGGGCACGGCTCCGCCGCCTCACAGGGGCACGGCCGGGGCAGGCCCGCCGGATGGAGACTCTGTGCCGCTCGCCACCGCTCTCCCGGGGAACCCTCGGGGAAGTGCCCGGGCGGCCTCCGGCCCCCAGCGGCCGCTGCCCCAGCTCAGGAGCCCACCCGAACCTTTGCCGCCGGCCGCTGCTGCCTGCCCCCGCCCCGGCGGAAATGTTTGGGGCGGCGGAGCGGCGGGCCCTGGGAGCGGTAGTTTGAGCGGGCTCCCTCTCCCGCCCGCCGCCGGGAGCGGCTCCCAGCGAGGTCACTACAGCGCCCGCCGTGCCCAGCGCCGCCACCGCCAGGGCCACGGCCCGCCCTCCGCGGGCGGGGACACACCGCCCCTCACAGGGGGGCTGCTGGCGGCGCCTGCCGTGCCCGTCACGCCTTTAAAGCTGTGTTTTCATGCCTGTGTTTTTTCTTGGTCTTGTATGTTATGAATAAAAATGGGCGGAGAAAATATCAATCTCCATAAACGCCTTTATTAATCAGCTCTTATTAATATTTGCCCGAGGGGTTTGGTCGCCGTGGAGGAGGAGGGCTTTATCAGCTCTGCTGCATGCAATTCAACAGAGTTGGAGGACCGACCCTCGCTGGGAACAAACCCCAGAGTCCTGTCAGTTCTTTGTTTTCTCCTGTGGTCTCATCTCTGGTTTGGTCTTTTTAACTTACGGCTAGTAAGCAAAACCGGAGAAATTAGCTCTTTTGATTCCTCAGGGTCTACACGGCTGAGTATTAGTTCTTATCCGTTTTAATTTTACTTGGTTTTTATTTGATAAGGGTTTTTTTATGTCAGATTTCATCCCGGGACGCTTCTGGAGTTTTTAATTTGCATGCGGGATCACCGGGGCGGGCACTTGGAGCTCTTTGCGGCCACGTGGTAGTCTTTGCCGCAGCAATGGCGTTTCGGTCTCACGCTGCTTCACAGCGGCGGCAACGTTGTGGGGGTTTGGGCCGGGGCTTGTGCGGTGGGAGGTGGAACGTGGCGGGTGTGGGGTTTTTCTCTTGAAGCGGGGCAGCGGTCCGGCCAGCTTGGGGACCTTTCATCTGGCCGAGGCGGCTGACCGCGTGGCGGCTGCGGGCAGACAGGCGGCCGGGGCTCTTTTCTTCGCTCCGGCACGGGGAGCGGCTGGGGCTTGGGGAAAGGCTGCTCCGCGGCTGCGGGCGGGGGCGGCCGGGGTTTCTTTGCGCTGGACCGGCGGCGCCTGACTGCGGGCGGCTCCGTGGGCTGGACGGCCGGGGAGCATGGCAGCTGCGGGCGGCTCTGCAGACCCTGGGTTTTCTCCCCCGCCGGCTCCCGGCCGCGGACGGGGCTGGAGAGGGGCTTTTCCGCGGCGAACCGGGGTGGGGACGGGACAGCCGGCTCTCTCCTCTCTCCTTGTCGGTGGCAGAGCCGGCCGCTCTGCCGCGGCTCCCTCGCCCCGTTTCCGACCTGGGATGGGGGGGCGCAGCGCCCGAGAGTTTCTCTACGGGAACGGGCTCCCTGTTTTTAAGGTGGTCTGGGAGGAAAGGTGCCACGTGCCACTGAGGTGGCTTTTTACTGTTTTATTTTTATCAATTCCCTCCTCTTTGCTTTTGATCAGGTTTTTTAACCTGCATCAACTTATTTATGGTAATACTTTTTGATTGTTTTTGGGGTTTAACTTTACTTGTTCAAGTTTGGACTTTGCTCATATCAATCACAGCTTGGTTTTGTTTTGTTATTTTTTTGTTTAACCTTTGGGGCTTTCTTTGAGGTGCTTTTGGTATTAAAAGGAATCTGAATCTGGGCTATATTTGTGACTACTAGGGACTGTTTGTAGCTTATTTTTTTTTTATCAAAATAATAACCAAATTCTTATTGAGAGGTTTGCCTAGCTAAAACCATTCTCTTATAGAGCACTCTCCAGTTAAGCTCTGCTCAAAGGTGGCCGTATTTTTATAACTAATTGTTTTTTCTCATCCTGACAGGTTGAGGGTTGCAGATCAGCAAAGCAAGTGTGGTTTGGGGTTGATATAAACTCCTATTGAGGACTTTGAGTTCTTCTCATCATTGATGAGGGAATGCCTCTTTGAACCAGCTCTTCTCATGGGTTTACTCATCATTCAGACTATCATGAGTCTTTCCAAGAGTCCAGTGTGAACCAGTTTCATTTTTTCGATCTCACCTGGCCTTGCCTCTTGGTTTTAGGAGCTCTCCGGGTTCAGTTTCTAGAGTTTTTCTTGCACTTTCACACTTGGCTGTTAACTTTTAGGTAGCCTTTTTGGGTTGTGCTCTATGAGAGATTTTTAAATTCTTGTAGTAATTTTCTCAATAATTTATACTAATTCAAAACAACAAACAATCCCACAGCTTTTGTGATTGATATGCGCTTTCAGTTACAACATTACAATAATAACAACAACAAACTTTTAACAACAATATCACAACCACTAATACAAACAGTAAAAAAACTTCTTCTATGCAATATGTAGTCTGGGTGTTTTTTTGAAAGTAATTTTTGAAGAGTTTGAATATGAAACAACAGTCTATGGGGGATGATGTTTTGAAAGGTTTGTGCTGGACAGGATGTTTGGAGGTGGTGTTGCTGGTCCTTTCACTCTGGTCTTTAGCAGCACCTGGAAAGGACTTATATTTTGGGGTTAATGGGGTGATATTTGAATTAAGGGGAGGAGTTTGGGGATTTTGGTTTTCTTTCTTGGTAACCTCCTGGGTTAGGGGGTTAACAAGAATGGAAGTTTAAACATTTTTTTAAGGGGAAGCTCTTATGTTAAATTGGGGCCAGGTTTTAATTTACAGAAGAGCTAGAGGCAAACAAACAGCTGAGCCAATTTAGCTGTGTTTCCTCTATTAATTTGGTTTTTATAATTTTGCAAGTCATACATTTTATGACTTTTTAAGTTTCATCATCTTTTTCATTTAATATACTTTCTAATATATCTTTTTCTCTCTTGATTGCCTCATCAAATGATACTTTTGGGCAATCTTTTTTGAGGTGCCCTATTTCTTCACAATAAAAACACTTTCGAGTTTCCCCTTGTCTTTTAGGGGTCACCCAAGGTAGTAAATTATTTCTTTGCCCTCTGACTGGCTTCTTATCCTCTCGGTGGGGTGAACTCTGGTTAGATACACTTTCTCTAGCCACAGCTACCATGATTTTTCCCTTCGTGATGGTTTTTTCTTCTTCCCTTCTTAAATAGACTTTTAAGGCTTCCCTTAACAAGTCATTTATTCTTCTATCTTGCCAGTCTTCTAACTTTTCTAATTTTCTTCTAATATCTGGCCAGACTTTGTAACAAACTGTGTTTTAAGTAACACCTGGCCTTCAGGGCTTTCTGGGTCAATATTAGAATATATCCGGAAATTTTGTTTTATTCTGCTCAGCCAAGTGGCTGGGGTCTCATCCTTTCTTTGCATACTATCAAATGCAAGCTTTGAGTTATTGCTTCTGGGGACTGATTCTTTAATTCCTTTGATTATCAAATTTCGATAATCATCCATATTCCTCCTGTCTTCTTCCCTATTTGGATTCCACTTTGGATTACTTACTGGCAGTTTATGTTCACCTGGGGGCCCTATTCTATTCTCCCTTTCCCAAATCCTTATCCCTGCCATTCGAATTATCCTTATCTCTTCGGAGCTAAATAAAATTCTGAATATAGAATTTATTTCCCCCCATGTGAAGGTATTGGGACTTAGGAACTGATCTACTTGTTCAGCCACCCCCACTGGATCTTCTACTAAGTTTCTTAGTTCTTTTTTGAAGTTCCTGACCTCTGAGGCTGTCAGAGGGGCATTTACAAATCCCACCCCTCCAGCAACTCCGCCCATTGGAACCTCCCTCAAGGGAAAAAGCTTAGCTTTAGATCTGGTGTTATAAGAATGTTCCTCTGGATTATTTTCAGGGGGACGCTCTATGCTTGGGGTGGGCAAATTTGGTTCCCAGTTTGCAGGTGGGGCTGGAACCATGGATGGTAAGGGAGAAAAAACATAGCTACTGTTGGGGGAAACTGGGGGTACTTCTGTTGTATAGAAGGGGTTAGTACTGGATGGGGGTAGACTCACCGGAGGGCTGGTTAGGGAGGGGGCAAAGGTATTGGTAGAGGGAGGAATAGGGGAATTAGTTTGAGGGATTTGAGGGTGGCTTGGGGCTGAAGGTAGGGGGGAAACAGGGGTTACAGTTTGGGGAAGTCGGAAGGGGTTTCCAGGGGGAACCTGGGGCATATCCGGATATGCGGGAGGGGGAGGTAAGTAATTAAGTGGATCCCAGATGGGGTCATTCTTTTCTTTATCACTTTTTTCTTTTTTCCCCTGTAACTTACAGATCCTTATGTTGTCTCTGTTTTTGTTTTGTTTTTCCCAACAAGCAGCATACTGCATTTGTTCTGCTTCTTTATCACCTTGGGCTCTCAGATGTTGATTTAACTGAGCACACATCCAAGGGTCTGTTGTTCCGTGCCATGGCCATTCTCCAGGTAAACCTAGAGTAGGCCATACTTCTATACAATAATGGATCATTTTGATCCTATCTAAATATTTAGTACTTTCCTCCCTGTCCCACTGTTCTAACATCTTTCCTAGTGGGCTCTCTGGAGGGATATGTGGTATTTTTTCTTTTTGTACTTCAGCCTCTCTAGGCCTACTTATCCAAGTACCCATTTTTACTTGGTAAAATTTATTCAAAAATTTTTTTGAAAGCTCTTTCACTCACACTCACTCACTCACACTCACTCGTGAGCTCTGGAAGCAGTTCGTATGACCCGCCCTTAGGGCCCCGACCACTGCCACAGCCAGCCCCCGGTACCCGTCAATGGCCTCAGCACCCCTGGTGCTTCCGTCACCACCCCAGCCGGTACCCTCTTTCACTCCTGCGCGTCCGGCGTATCCCCGTAAGCAGCCGGTCAACCTGGGCCCAGAGTTCCAGTCACTACTTCTGCCAGGACACACACACACAGTATGCGACTCACTCACTCGCCCTATCGTTAAGTTCCTCGCACGTTGGAACTCCCCTAACTTTCACTCACTGCACCCGGTAGCACCGGCCTTAGATACCCCCGACCAGCTTTACCTCTCCGTGTCCGGTAGCATGGCGCTCCTGGCCACCCCCGCCCAACACGACACACTCAAGCCCGGTAGCGTATCTAATCCGACCCCCGCCCAATGCACTCTTCACACCCGGTAGCGTGCTCCCCTTTGAGCACCCCCGCCCAGTGTGACCGTCCTGTACCCCGTCAGTTACCTCAGCCTGGCCACCCCTCCCTTGGGAGCAGCCCCTGGTAACCTCGGCCAGTACCTCTTTCTCTCCCCACACCCCTGCAGGTCCCTGGGAGCAGCCCCTAGCCACCCTTTCTCCTGCGTCGGTGTGGTGCGTGCCTCACACACTTGTCCCTGGCCTCCCCGCACACTTGAGGTGACCCGGGTGGTTTGCCCCTACAGGTTTAGGGGAAACCCACAGTACCACTCACTCTATGACGTGCCACTCACACTCTATTCAGCCTCCGCACGTCCGGAGGGGGGTCCCCTACACCCCTGGAGACGCCTCGCTCACTCTGTTTCCTCTCGCTTCCTCCTGTTCCTGACCACTCCTCTCGCGAAGATGTGGAAATGCAGTACTGAGGAGTCCTCACTCGCGGCGGGGGTCCGAGCTGCCGGCCCCCGTCTCACTCACACACACACTCGCACGTCTCCTGCTCCCGCCACCGAGTTTTATACTTACCCGGTGCTCCTCAACGGCGCCCCCTTGTGGCTGCTGTGTGTCCCTCGAGGCTGGCGTGCGTTGTCCTCTTTGGTTGTCCCTCGAGGCTGGCGTGCGTTGTCCTCTTTGGTCCAGGAGGCCAGCTGTCCAGGAGGTGCAAGGTGGGCGGCGCCTTCCCGTCTCGGTCCTCTTCTGGGCGTGGCCAATCCCGGACGAGCCTCCAGTTGTTATGAATAAAAATGGGCGGAGAAAATACTAATCTCCATAAACGCCTTTATTAATCAGCTCTTATTGATATTTGCCTGAGGGGTTTGGTCGCCGTGGAGGAGGAGGGCTTTATCAGCTCTGCTGCATGCAATTCAACAGAGCTGGAGGACTGGCCCTCGCCTGGGGAGCAACCCCAGAGTCCTGACAGTTCTTTGTTTTCTCCTGTGGTCTCATCTCCGGTTTGGTCTTTTTAACTTACGGCTAGTAAGCAAAACCGGAGAAATTAGCTCTTCTGATTCCTCAGGGTCCACACGGCTGAGTATTAGTTCTTATCTGTTTTAATTTTACTTGGTTTTTATTTGATAAGGGGTTTTTTATGTCAGATTTCATCCCGGGACGCTTCTGGAGTTTTTAATTTGCATGCGGGATCACCGGGGCGGGCACTTGAAGCTCTTTGCGGCCACGTGGTAGTCTTTGCCGCAGCAATGGCGTTTCGGTCTCACGCTGCTTCACAGCGGCGGCAACGTTGTGGGGGTTTGGGCCGGGGCTTGTGCGGTGGGAGGTGGAACGTGGCGGGTGTGGGGTTTTTCTCTTGAAGCGGGGCAGCGGTCCGGCCAGCTTGGGGACGCTTCATCTGGCCGAGGCGGCTGACCGCGTGGCGGCTGCGGGCGGCTCGTACGGGGAGCATGGCAACTGCGGGCAGACGGGGCGGCCGGGGCTCTTTTCTCCGCTCCAGCACGGGGAGCGGCTGCAGTCAGGCTGCTCTTCGGCTGGAACTCTTTGTGCTGAGCCTGGGGGGGGGAAAGCGGCCGGCTCCTTTCCGCTCCGGCGGCGGCGGCGGGGGTCGGAACCTCCCCGTGCCAGACGGCCGACTGCTCCGCGGCTGGAGCTCCACTGAGGCAGGCGGCTCCGCTGCGGCTCCCTCGCCCCATCTCTGACCCGGGGTGGGGGCGCGGCGCCTGAGAGTTCCTTGATGGGAACGGGTTCTCCGTTTTTAAGGTGGTCTGGGAGGAAAGGTGCCACGTGCCACTGAGGTGGCTTTCCACTGTTACATTGTAGGATAAACATTTTATTTTTATCAGGCACTGTTGAGGCCACACCACTGAGAGTACTGTGTTCGGTTTTGACACCCTCGATTTAAGAAGGACATTGAGTTGCTGGAGTGTGTCCAGAGAAAGGCAGTGGAGCTGGTGAAGAGTCTGGAGCACAAGTCTGAGGAGTGGCCGAGGGAGCTGGGGATGTTTAGCCTGGAGAACAGGAGGCTCAGGGGGACTTGATCACTCTGCACAAATGCCTGAAGGTGGGACTCGGCCTGTTCTCCAAGAGGAAATGGCCTCAAGCTGTACTAGGGAGGTCTGGGTTGGATATTAGGAAGAATTTCTTCACAGAAAAGGCGATTAGACATTGGAATGGGCTGCTCAGGGAGGTGGTGGAGCCACCGGGTCTGGAGGTGTTTAAGGAAAGACTGGAATCTGCACTTAGTGCTGTGGTCTAACTGCCGTGGTGGTGTTTGGTCATAAATTGTAAAGTAATCTCAGAGGTATTTTCCAGCCTAATTAATTATGTGATTCTGAGACCCGAGCCCACAGTGCCCGAGAGCTCGGAGCTCGCCGTGGAGCCGGGGCGAGGCTCAGGCACCTCCGCCGTCCCCGTTACCGCCTCCCCCGTGCCCGCCCGGCCCCGCTCCAGCCCCGCCCGCCCTCAGCCAGCGCTCCCGGCCCCGCTCGGCCCCGCCTCGGCCCCGCCCGCCCTCAGCCAGCGCTCCGGGTGCCGCCGTTCCGGCCCACCCCGCCCCAGGGCGTGCCCCGGGGGGTGGCTGCCCTTGTTCCTTCCCTGCCCTCCCCGCGGGCGGTGCGAGGCCGGCGCTGTCCCATGCTGGAGCGGCCATGGCGACGGGCCGGGGCAGGTAACAGTGGGCTCTGCCGGCCCGGGGCCGCCCGCTCGGCCTTCTTCACCTTTAACGGGGAGGGGGGTTTAATTGTTTTCCCTCAGCTCCCATTGCTCCTCTGAAAAACTTATTTCACGTGTTGCACGGCTCTGGTTTCCAGCTCTCGAGTCTTCGCGGCGAGGGCTGTGGGCATGGTACTCTCCTCTCCTGGCCCAGTGGACGCCTTGCAGTGGAGAACGCTGGTGTTGCCAGGTGCACAGAGGCCTGGGGTTAACACTTTTTTTTCCTGCCTGGGGAGCCTAAACTTCTGTGTCCTTCAGCTTGGAGGAGATGCTGTAATGGGTACCCACAAAGTTAGTTTAGTGGCTGCTTTATACGTCCAGGGTGGTTTGGGTTTTGTGATAAATAGGAGGGTTTCGCTGTGGAAGGTGTGATTACCATAATTCTTACAGTACAGGGTAGGCTTTCAAAATTTTAAAGCATCAGTCTTAGAGGCAAAGTTGAGAAAACAGATTTTTCTGCTAACCCATTTCTACAGCCTTAGGTTTCATAGCAGTTTCATTCCCCCTGCTGTTTTTTGGGTGGGTTTTTTTGCCTTTTTTCAACCTGCTAATGGATTGGGGTAATATCCACCCTTTAAAAATTAAATTGAAATAGACAGCTGAAGGAAAAAAAAAAAAAACCCACAACCAACCCATGCCAAAACATCATTGTAATTTTTCTTTTTCCCTGCATACGCTTACAGAGGTGGAGGAGACACGTTTTTTCACTACTTAAAACTTTGTGTACATCATTTGAAATGTTTCTCAGAAGACAATTGTTTGCTAACCATCAAAAAACCAAAGCACATTGCAAGTATTATAGGGTATGAAAATGAAAATACTGGAAAAGTGAGCCCCACAGGTTGAAAGCTAATGAAAAAGCAATTGAAGTTGTGCCTCTTGAGTAAGATCATCTCAGTTCTAGAAGTCTCTAAAGAGAGGGTGTAACAGCTGTCATTGACTTTCATCTTAGGCTTATCTGCCCAAACTGTGTCAATGCAACCTAAAAGCATTTTGTTAATGCTAATTTAAAATCTTAGCACACGCAGTACTTGAAAAGTAATTTATGGATTCGGTTGCTGTTTGTTTCTTCACACCTTGAGAATATTTTTGTTTTGGCGAATACAAAAGTTCAGCAGATTTTTTTTAAAATTGAAGCTTACAAAAACAATAGCTATTACATTAAAGTTTTCAAGGCACCCATGGGCAAAGTGTTTCTTCCCTCAGATATTTCTCCCTGGAGTGAAGAAGGGAGAGGTTAGTGGTTAAAATGAGCAAGAAGGACAGTCTGTGCAGTTTATGCTTGTCCAAGGTAGCTTATTTTAAAATCCAGAATCCAGCTTCGTATCTGAATTATTTCTGTGCCTGGAGTTTGTGAAATTGCGTCCCTAGAGAGTATGCCCAAACTCTCTGCTTTCAGCATGGATTTAGGGCAGAATAGCCTGGGATGTGCTGCCCTGGAACATACAGAAGTGATGGCTCTGCTGCTGTTGAACACAACTTGTGTCTCTAAATCCCTTTAACAGCAGTTTGTTACTGCTTCATCATCTAAGTGTTTAGGGCCTCATCATCTAAGTGTTTTTGATAATGATACATTAGTAAAACCCTTTGTTTGATCTCCAGATTGTATTTATTACAAGACTACTTTTTTGTAGTTGTTAATGTAGTTGGTTAGCACCCAAGCTCAAATGTGCATGTCTTTTTGTTAAGCTTGTAACAATTCTTAGTAAAGTGTCTTGGATATTTTTGTTTTGTTTTACATAGCACAGTTGACAATGTAGGCCAGCGCTGTTAATTTATTTTGATTTTTTTTTCTTTAAGCATAAATCAATCTTAAATCAAGAACTTATTAAATGTATATGATAACCATATACTTCAAAATTAGCTATTTCCCCCCCATATGGATTGGTTGCCTAGAAACCCCAAGCTGGTTTGACCAGGTGTTGGAAATCTGCTGGCAATTTAAAGCGTCAGTAATGCAGTGAATGGGGAGCTCTGCTTGTTCAGTGGCATCCGAGGGTATGAAGTGTAAGGATTTGGTTTAAGATTGAAACTCTGTCCCCATCTTTCTCTGTGGATTAATGATAGGATTTGTTTGCAATTACAGCTGACAAAGACCTTTCTATCAGAAAACTTGGAAAAATCTGTGAGCAGTTGGATTGTAAGAATTTGTGTTAGAAATATGCAAAGTTTCTTCCTTTTCTATCCCAACTGTGATGTGGAAATGTTGCCAGAGCAGGTTCTTTCACCATGGTGTGCAAGAGACCAATCCAGACATGGAGTTATTTGATGTATTTACAGTTCTGCACAGTGCTGGGTGGCATTTAGCAAAGGAAGGAATTAGTTCCTTGGCTACAAGCTACATAATTCTCTTATTAATTAATTTTCTATCTTCTGTTGGTTAACAATTCTCTTGCTTCTCATGCTGATTAGTTTGCATGCTCAGTCTTTCTCTTTTTTGAGTCAGTGGTGGCAGTCTCACATTTCTGGAAGCTGTAGCTGATTTCAGCACAATTGCTGAGTTGGCTTTAATAGTTTCTTCCTTATCTTGGGAGTTGTTCCAGGTATCCCTCTGGCCTGTAAATTCTGCATTCTTTGTGTCCACTCTCAGTGGTCATCCTTCTTCCCAAGCTTTGTTAACCTCTCACTACATCTGAAATCTTTGAAGTGTGTCAAGCCATAAACCTTACTAAAGCAATTCTACCGACAGGTAATTTGTCTGTCTAACACCTAGACATCCCTTAGACCTTGTTAGCTGCTCTCTGTTTCATGGGTTAAATCTCCTTTCTTTTTGTTTATGCTTGAAAGGATACAAATTCTTTTTGAACCTCAGCAGTTTCTGAGGAAGTTTCAACGTATTGTTTTTATCTGGTATCTTTTAATCGCTTAGCAAAGTTGAGTGGCTCAAAAATGTCTCTGGAGTAATGTTGTGAAACAGAAGAATAATCAGTGAGTTTGACTTGCTGCAGGGGCCTCAGTGGAGCTTGGCTGTAGTGGCCACAGGGGTGCAGCTGTCTAAGGGTAATAAACCTCTACCGGATTCAAACTGATTTGGGGGAGCAGCAACACTATTATTGCCTTTGCCTGCTGTGAGAGATCAATCACAGGGTTGACAGCTGTGAGTTTAAATCTGAATCTTCCTGATGCCAGGTATTTTAACTTGGGTGTAATTGTTCAAATCATAATGATTGCCACGTGGTGTATTCCCTGCATCCTGCCTTGGTTGAAGTGTTGTGTCTAGGTGTGCACAATATGCGTATTTCTTCATTTTGTGAATATGTGTTAACAGCTTTTCCTTCTTACAAGTAGGTTAAGGACCTTTGCTGCCAGGCCTGGGGAATGTTCTGAAACTGTAAATGCTGGCATTGAAAGTCTGTATTTGACACCTCCCAGAAAACTGAAACGAAACATGAGCTTTGAGAGGTGAGTATGTCTGTGAGTAAGTCACCCTGTAAACTGCCTTTTGACTGCTTGCAGTAATTGTATTCATATCTTGGAGATTTCTATGTCAAATATTCTGAGTTGAAAAGATTTTCTTTCCTGGCCTGCTTTGGGATCCTGTGTTCACCTTCTAATGTTTTCTGGCATGGTTCTCCTTTGTGTTATTTGCTAGGTTCATAAGGATTATGTAGGTTTTCCAAGCCATGTGAAGCCTTCAGCAACTTCTTTGGAAGTCATGGGCAGTGTTGTTCCTTGAGAATAAAAATTGTTATTTTATTACTTCAATAAAAGCCAGATTGGAATTAAACTTCATGTGTTTCTCTTGGTTATTGGTTGTCATCAAGTGTATCTTAGTGTATGGAGAGGCTGAGAATGGTGGATTGGGATAAAAGGAGGGAGGAATTACTGGCTGCTGCATATTTACTGCAAGGTAAATGTTTCTCTTGCTGTTTGGCAGTGAAAGAGTAGTTTCAATATAATTATGAGTTGTTTTCTTTTTGAAAATTAGTTACATTTTTACAAAAAATATTCTAAGACTATGTTACCTGAAAAAGCAATTAGTTTTATACATTTGATCACTACTGTGTAGTGATTTCTCTGTTTTGCATTGGATGGCCAGTTCAGCACCTCTATGCTGTCTGACTGGTGTGATAGTGAGAGAAAAAAGAAAAAAAAAATCAGCTTCCTTCAAAGGAGAAAGAATACAGCTGTAAAAACTGCTGTTGAAAATTCTGGATCAAGTATATTATTTTAGCTAATTTGCAGCTTTTTAAGGTATCACTTCTAAATTGTCTCTGGAATGAGTGCACTAATTGCTTTGGACTTAGAGTTTATGAGTTATTTCACATAATAACAGTGCAAGTTTTTGCATGTTATTTCTATGTCAATGTAACTAAGATTGTGAGTTTAATACAAACATTGAGGTATTGGCATTGTTGTGCTACCCTTTAAAGCTCTCTGCTTCTGAAACAGTGTCATAAATCAACAAGTGTTGCAAATAACCCCGTAGTAAAAGGACAAGAGGCACAGATGGGGTGTTGACTTTCACAGCACCTTTTATTTTCAGCAGTGATTTTGATGTGGCCATACTCAATGCTCAAAAAAATTAAGAGTATAAAATGCGTGTATTTTAAACTCTGCAGCTATGAGCTACTGCTCAAATTGTATGAGGTTCATGTCTGCTAATGCAAAAATCACTTTGGCTCAATCCCAGGGTGTGTTCTGCTTGTCATGCCTAGACTGGCTCCTGCATTTCAGGCAGCCTTCCAGATGCAGAGACATTGGCATTTTCAGGATATCACTTGGCTCTTACTTTGAAGTTCACATCTTTCTGCTGACATAAATGAAAACTGCACAAGACCCCTGAGCACGTACAGTTTGGAGATGATGATGAGGTAGAGCATGATCTTGCTGTTAGACTAGGACATTTCTGTCCTGGTGCGTTCTCAGGCCAGACGCGGCAGTCAAAAGGGAGAGTGAATGTATCTGCAGTTTTGCAAATGCTGGTGATTGTGGAATAAACGTTAAAATCATGGTACAAGCAGTAAGGAACTGAAGCTAAATGAGATAGTTTCATATCAAACATAGTTAAAGTTAACAAAGTCTAATAAAACCTCAAACTTACAACTTTTTGTGTAATCGTGCTGTGCCACTGGAATAAGTTGTGATGAATTATTTTAGGCAAATGCCACATACTAAAGAGTGAAGTTACAGCCCAAACTCCACAATTTAACTCTTTAGGTGATTTTTTGTTTCATCTGTTTACAACCTGCTGCTTTCCACCTCTTCTGTTTTTGTCTGGTTTGAAATTAAAATTCTCTGCCATTGTAATTTCTGGAGTTTGCAGGCAAGTCTAACAGAATTCCTCTTTCTCTTCTTTTCTAGCATGCCATCAGAAATGCTGCTGAAGATATTTTCCTATTTAGATGCTGTGTCCCTACTGTCTCTTGGTTGTGTGAATAGACGCTTCTATGAGTTGGCCAATGACAAGTAAGGAAGAGAGAAGGTCTCAGTTTGTGCCCTAGTTGTGTTTACCTGAATTATGAGTCTTTCCAGTTCAGTTTCTCTGATGCCAGAGCACCTCTGGGCAGTTACTCTGCTGAAATTGCCCTGCACAGCGTACAGTACATGTTGCATGCAATTCTAGCTGTGCAGGGCCTGTTGTTTATTGGGGGTTATGAGGCAAAAACTAAATCCAGTGCTTTGAAATGTTGGTGTTAGCACTTTTTTAATTTTAAAATATTTATATATTTATTTGTATTCACATGGACCTGCAGAAACTTTTCGGTTCAGGTGATCCTTAATGGTGTGTTGCCAGTAGCTTTATGGAATTGTAGCTTTGACAATTTTGAAGTCCTGCATACTTTATTCTTTCATTAGATTTTTGAAGAGGAATTGATTCAATCAAATGATCCACTAGTGGTTTTTATCTGTTGCTCTGTTTGTGAATCTTTGGTGACGTCTAAATGAGAACAAAAGAGACAAAGATAAATACCGACACGTTTTTTAATAAGGATTGCTTATACAGAGTTCATAAATTGCTCCAACCAATATCATGATAATTTTGTGAAAGAGTAAAGAGGAGAGACTTGGGTTGGTGTGTGATAACTAGGATCTGGGCATCCTTTTCTTTGTAGGATTCTACTGCATTAGTGTTGTTTGAATGAGAAAATGTCTTCCTCTATAGGAAGTTGCTGTACCAGGTATGAATCTATTTCTCCCTTATTTACTAAAAATTGTGTGGTGAATTAGTTGGTTTACCTTGGCATTAATACCTTTAGAACTGATGAGTTTAAAGGGAAGATCTGTAATCCAGATTTAGGTTTTGAGGGTAGATAAAAATTGCATAGTTGACACAAATTACCAATCTTGGTATGTGTTTTCCACTTCAGGATGGTGAAGCAGGATAAAATCACTGTGGCTGTCCAGGGGAAGATGATTCATCTGTCTCCATCTCGACAATGTCTGTTTCCATTTTCTAATCTCAATAGAGATTAGTGTGCGTGCACAAATGAGACTTTGGAAAGAGTTAGTTTCCCTTATCTAGGAGCCTGACTGGTTCAGGGGGGACCAGGTAATTTCTTCCTGATGGATTTTCCTGGACCTTCTCAAGACCCTGAATCTTGCAGTGAATGAACAGAAGTTTTAATGGGAGTCACTGCATATTTCTGTGACAAATCTGACTGTGGTTTTTAGGATATTTCTGGTGTCCTGGATGTACAGGGAGCTGTCCTTGTTGCAACAGGACCATCAGTCTTTCATTGTGCTATGTCTGTGCTGCCTAATGCAGTGATTTGTCTTTGGGCTGTTCACTTGAACAGTTCTTGGCACTGATGTCTCTCCAGTGTAACTATTGAGGACAAGGAAATGTTTATGACCCTCCCTTTCTGTACCCTCCTTGTCACAGCATGGGATATTCCAGCCTTCCTACCATGCAGTGTGGGAAGTTCATGGGTATGGTCTGCCTGTGAAGGCCTGAGGATTCTGATCACCAGCAGAACGTGCTTGTGTGAGAGGAAGTGAGAGCACAGGGCAAAGTCTTTGCCACTGTGGTCAAGTGATGACTGATGATGATGTGTCTGATTCTGGCATCTGAGTTAGCAGTAGAAGATTTGTTTGGTTTGTTGTAGTCATGTTCAGTAAGAGACCTTGAGATGAGTATTAACAATTTGAGGCAAGAAGGGCAGGGCATGTATTCTGCTGTGAAAGAGGCAAACTTGTGCTTCCCTGTTGGATGCCTTTTTGATTTATCTGCCCTGACTTCTTCAGAAGTTGAGGATGAAGGGGAAGTGATACCTTCCTAAACACTTGTGATTCCAAGTCCTCCTTCATCTTCTTCTCTGTCTCCCTGCCCTAGCTGAATTTTTGAGTTTCTTGAACTAATTTCTTTGCTTGCCCAACACTGTTTTGGGAAAGGAAGATGCAATATGTTTCTGAGAGTGAGGATGAACATGGTAGGTATTTGTCCTTAGTCTATCTTCAGTCAACTAAATTGCCTGAGCCTGCAACTTCAAAATGCAGGAAATGCCTAGTACTAAGCCCTGTCTTTTCAGCATCATACAGTAAGATGCAGAGTATCTCTCTCCATCAAAGGATATCTTTTTTTGGGAAGGAGTTTCTAGTTATCAGGAAAGTTTTATAGGAGGTTATTTTACTGGGTGTTTTAGGCTGGTGAAGACCAATTGGATGATACACAGCTCAAATTCCCCATGTGATGTTATGTTAAGGACATCTCTCCTTTTTTCATGACTGGACAGTTCTAAACTGCTTTGGAGTTAAAAAAAGAACTTTCCCCCTCCATCAGAAATGTTTTTTATACTGTCTGGTAACTTGGCTACCCTTTATGGTCTTAAAGTAGAAGGATTTTAAAACTTTGTTTCAGTTATGGGGATTGTTCTTTATGTTACCCTTCCCACTCTGCTTTTGGTGAATGGAAGGTTGAAAACTCATGATGACTGTGAACCCACCTTTACCAGTTATGGTAACTTATTGGTCTGTGTGTTTTAGACACTTTTGTCTTAAAAAATGGCAGTGGGGAATTCTGTCTATATCTGCAGAGCAGCAGGCTGGAAGGTTTTTGCGAAATTCCTGGGTCTGCTTGCATCAATAACCAGAGCTGGCTCTCAATATGTGGGGAGTTATTCTCAGTAGCTAATGAATTGAGAATGCTTTTGATGGGTAGGAGGCAGTGTGGGATGGATCTAGTCCTTGAATACTTTAAGGAGAAGGGAAGATGCCATACCATACATGCTAGTGTAAGTTTGCCTGAGGATAAGTGAGAACTGGTAGCCTTGCTGATAAATGGTAGAAAATGTCTCAACTATTTGTTGCCCTCACTAGTAATTTTCTTCAGTGCAGTTATGTACACTGTGTGTCTAGCATTTCAAAATTAGAAAACTTATTGGCAACCTATATTCACAGATTATTGATTGAATTTTTGTAGGTTCCTGGACTCAATGTTCTGTGAATTGTCCTAGAGATACTGGGGTGTGCTAGAGATACTGGGGTGTGAGGGGCTGAAATGTGAACTAATAGTTTTCCTGGCATGAAAGAGATGAACCCATCATTACAGTCACATATTTCTTTGACTTCAGAAAGTCATGTCTTCTCTGGGCTTTTCCAAAGAGAGTGCAGAAAGGATTGAAATTACATTAGTACCACCAAACAAAGGTGATTCTAATTGTCCTCCTCAGCTGAACTGAGAAACTTGAAGTCTACAGATGGTCTTTGTTGAATAGGAGATATTAAACCACTTTTTCCACTAGCTGATTTTCTATGAGGAGGACACATCATTGTTTTAGGGTGGAATTTTCAAAAATTTCTGCTTAACCTTTATCAGTTTTCACTTACTTGCTGACTGACTGTGCTGTCACAGAGCTTCATCCTGGATCCCATATTTTTGAGAAGACAGACAAGACTGGTTTTTTGCTAACACTATGCTCAGTGGTAGCTGAGATGTGCATGTAAAAATGAAGTGACTATTCTTGAAATTTACTCCTCTTTATTCTATTTTTATTTTCAGTGGAATTTGGCTGAAACTTTATTCCAATTATTTGCAACCAAAATGGAAAATGAAGTCTAAACAAACAGAAGCTGTTTCTTTGGGCCGTGCTGCTCTACATGATAAAAAGCCTGGGTACTGGAAGAAAGAATACATCTTCAAACAAACGTGTGCCTTCAAGACTAGAGTAATGCGACTCGTTAAATTTCTAGATCCTTACACAGGTCTTACATGTAAAAACACAGAAGCTATGAAGTAAGCAATGCCTTGTCACAAAGATTTACTTCAGAACAATGTACAAAACATTAATGGCTTGGAGTAGTATAGAATTAGAGCTATAAAATGTATATCATAATGGAATGATACAATGATAATCTATAAATGACTGAAACTGAGTCGCAGTTAGTAGAAATGTAAAAATTCTGTTGAAAGCATAGTTTAAATTTTATCACTTTGAGAATTTGTTTTTAAACACTCCTCTCCCCTCTCAATTCCTAAATAACAGAGTCTCTGGCTTGAGTTGGATAATTGTTCTAAAGGACAAAAATGGAAAAGAATATGTAGTAGAGAATCCAAAACTATCATTTAAGGACACATCTGTTACCATACTTTGGTATGGTACAGACTGGCCATGCTTGGACATCCTGTCAACCCTAAAACTGTTTGGAGTTACACCATTGCTTCCTGACCAAAACAGACCTCCCAGCAAGAATGGGTGAGTTTTAATATAGGATTTTTGAGGATTTTTTGGGTGTAACTGATTGATAATATGTCTGTAGGACCTATCTGACATTTGTTTGATTCAATAAGTTAACCCTTCATTTGAAAGCCTCCCCGCAGTAGTTCTTTCTATGTTCTTCTCTTTGGTAGAGCTTTTTAGAGAGGAATAGTAGAAATAGTATAATCCAGCAAGCTATGGCATTAATTCATAGGTTAATTGGCATGTGATATGCAGGCTGATAGGTCCTGACTTGGAAAGCTGAATCTAAGCCCTAGAGCATGAAAGAAAAATGTAAATCTAGAAGACTTTATTGTGAGAAATTTAGCTTGGAAGAGTTAATCAGTATTTATGTGGCTACAGTCAGGTATTCTATGTTGTTAAAATTTATTTTCTGTCTGGTAGGTGTGTATATGAATTTAGGGAACTTGATGTTTAACTATGTGTGCAGTCTTCAGTACATGCATATGAAGTCACACAGTCCACAGCATGTCCCTTGTTTTTTAATTTACATGTGTACAGTGGTTTTTGTCATTATATTCTAAAAAATAAATGAAAAGTGTTTATTTGAGGTATTTGGTTGCTGTCAAGGAGTTTTGCCCACATCTGGGCCTGTGTGTATAGTAGGTACAGAGTCAGCTGCCTGCTTCTTACACAAAGCCCCTGGCCATAGAGCTCTGAAAAGAGGGAATTGGTCACCTACAAAACATCTGGTTCTTCAACCATAAGCAGAGTATATACTTATAAAACAAATAAATCAAGAGAAGCCTTTTGTATAAAGTTAACTGAACAAGTCTTGCAGTCAAATTATGTGGGAAATGTAGTTGTTTTACCGAGATGATGATTCATATGTAGAAAATAAAAAAGCTTGCAGGCAGTTGATGTGTTTATTTCACAGAGTTACAAGTTTTAGAAATTGTGACTAGAGATGAAGTCAGTGGTTTCACCAATTTCAGTATGTCATTGTTTAGACTATAAGGCAGTAGTGCAGGGACAGGCCTGATTGACTTAAAGATGGAAAAGGTTGATGTTGATCAAGAAGAAATGTTTTACTGTAAGAGTGGTGTGACACTGGAATGGGTTGTCCAGGGAGGTTGTGGATGCCCCATCCCAGACAGTGTTCAGTGTTTGATTGTAGGTGGTATTACAGTGATACTATGTGGAAGTCTAGGAACTGTTTTGAATATAGTAAGAGCCTGAGTCTGAAAAGGATTTGAGGAAGACTTCTTCAGTCTGAGTAGGTAATGCAAACTCTTACTTACTGCCCTTTTTTAAAATGCATCATTAGTTAATAAGAGTGTTCATGAACTTATATTTAAGATTTTTTTGGAGCTAATGGCTTTAATTATAGGTAAAATATAGAAAAAAAATCTAAAAAAGGAAAGCTTCCTGTAGCACATACTTTTAATTTATTATATGTACAGTTTGATACTTTCCTTTGAATTTTGCTTCTCAGTGATTTCATCTAGTATCAATAGAGTATGAAAAACAAGTTATAAAGTAATTCTGTATCTTGAAAAATTGGGCAAGTACGTAAGTTCTTTTTTTAAGCATGTTTTAGAAGATCGTAGTGTTTTTTATTTCTTTTCTTGTTAGGGGTTGAGATCCTGCTAGTACACTGTGGTTGTTCAAATGTATGGTTTATGATTCTGCATGGCAAATGCTTTCAAAACCATTTTCATCATGTGCTGCTGGTCAGACTTTACAGTTAAAAATGAAATTAAACTGAACTTTTACATGAATAAGGAGACACAGCCTTTTTACTTCATTCTGTATGTTCTTTTCAAAGACCTCGTCGATTTTCCTTGATTGCTGAATACCCTCTTGGCAACCTGACTGAAAGTAGTGTCGCAGTTGGTGCTGATGAGCTTGTCCAGCTCTTCAGTCTGAGTCCAGGACTGTTAGTAGGAATTTGGAAGGTAAGATAACATTTTGTTTCTGTATTTTATTATGATTTGAATGAAAAAAAAAAAAAATGGCTTGTAGTTTGGGTTTGAGGAGGGCTTTTTTTTTTTTAATCTTCCTTTTTTTTCCCCTTTGGATTTTGAAAGATCTTGTCTAAACTAGTAACCACAAAACACATGTAGGGACAGTAAGTGGAAGATTTATTGTATCCTGAAGAGCTGTCACAGGAGTATATATACTTTTTTAAAAAATCCACTTCTAATTAAGAGATCAGTTATCTATCATTCCATATTAGATGCTGTGTTCAATTTTATTTATTTTACAGTCTTCACATGCCCAAGTTTGATATGCTAGAATAATTTTAAATGGAATGGTTTGAGAAAAGAAGTGCTTCTTCCTCTGATTCATGCCATTACCTGCCCATGCCACTCAAAATGATGAGTTCCCACATAGCAACTTAATTTTAATCTACATCACCAGGTAGCTGTATCCTGCTCCAGCAGCAGGAATGCTGTAAATGGTGCCCTTTTGGGGGTATTAAATTCTTGGTATTAAGAGTCTAGGTTAAGCAGTTAGCCTCTGTAGGGTAAGTGTAGACATGAATGTCTTTAGAGGGCAGTGCCGAACATCTGAAGTCGACTTCAGAAGGAATCTGCATCTTTGCATGGGATGCACTGGCACCTCTGTGTCTGCCTGTGGCTATGTAGGTCTGGGTGCTATGGAGGCCTGTTTCAGGTGTTCTGCTCTTGGTCTGAATTGAGAGGTGGTAGCCCTTTTTTCCTCCCCTCAGCCATGCTCTTGATGTAGACTTAGGTTATTTGGAACTTTCCTAAGGGAGGCTGTGAGCAGTTCCTCAAAGTTGTGTCTAATCTCCAGCTGCAAACATGCTGCCTCAAATGTACACAATCGCCAGAGGCAATGTTTAAAAGTGCAGAAGGACTATTTCTTTCACTCCTACTTAAAGGTAAGAGTGAAAATCCATTTCCTGGAAAACTTGAAAACCTGACTGGCATAAACCCATTATTGGTTGTTTCAGTCTGTGAAAATCTCTGCTAAGTGAACAGCCATTTCTCTCTTATCTTCAGACGTTTTGTAGATGGGTGCCCCTGTATTGTTGGCTCTCTGGTCTTGCTCATGCATTGGCCCCATCCATGCTCAGAAAGAGAGATCTTTCAGCACCTGGAAATGGTTCAGTCATAACCAAGTTTCACATCATTGTTAAGAATCGAGTGCCTCACTCCAGTATATTTTCCCTGCTTGCTTTTCTGAACAGCAGTTCTTATTCTCTGTGTAGGCAGAGTAATATGAGGTAGTTAAGTGTCAGTGGGTGTAATAATTGTAAATGCCACACGTCTTGTTTTTTGCACATATCTGCATAACAGAAACCAAGGGCAGGTTACGTGGGCCTTCTGGTATTTGGACAGAGAAAGACTGAGAAATTATGAGATTGATAGATCTCCCTAGTTAAATCTTTTATAGCTGTAATTTTGCACTTTGAAAATACAGGAGCAGTTAAAAAGCCAAAAGTTTGAATAGAGGATGTCATTTTCTGGTAACCCAGAGAGATGAAAACAGTAGTTGCCCACATTTCAGGAGAGTAATAGACTTCTGGCAGGGAATTATTTTCCTATTGACTTCTGTGTTTGGAAATGCAGGATTTCAAAAAATGCATTTAAAGAAAAAAAAAACTTGATATCCTAGTATTGTGTTCTTGAAGTAAATATATACCTCTGTCTCTAGTTTTCGCATTGATGTTTTCTCTGTATAGACATCTGTAGAAGGTTATGTTTTTAATGTTTTCCTAGGACTAAATAGTCTGGTGAAGACATGTTTTTTACTTTGAAATTCACAGTTTCTATTGAATAATTCTGTATTCCTCACTGATGTTAGCCCTCTTTGGAAATAGTTCTTTACATGGGAAAATAATCTTGATGTTTCAGCAGTTGGGAGTAAGTGCAGTTTGATTTTGTTTAGGTATCTTTTTAAAAGTGGTTATTAGAAGCTAGGGGCAATTCTTGGAGCTCTCATAATTTTTGCCTAGACATAGGTAGTTTCCCTCTCTTTCCCTGTAATACAGAAATTCTGTAATCTTTTATATATATTCTGTACTCTTGTGAAAAAACAGTAAAGGTTTTAGGAGTCCAAGTATTAAAGCAAGCCATTACTAACATTATTACAGTAACTGGCAGAGTAATAAGCGGCAGCATTTCTCTATGAATTTTAATGCTCAGAAAGACCTTGTGAAAAAAAGAATTTCCAGATAAAAATACATATACTTTAATTAACTTTTCAGGAGAAAAATGAAATTGCTTTTGTTATGGCGAATCTTCATTATAATCAACTTCTTGAGAGAAGCATTTTGGGTTCTGCTACTGTGTAAGTTTGGTTTTCCTTTGTGGGAAGTAAAGATAACCTTTTGAATAAAGCTTTGAGTTTTACAATTAAAATTGCCTGCTGGTAAGATGCTTATGTTTAGGCAGTAATTAACTATTCTTGTGTAATATAAACAACAGTTACAGTAAATACAAAAATGTAGAAGCATTTTCATACTAAAATATTGCCATCATTATGCTATTGTGGAGATAATTTAGTTAAAAAAGTGTACTAGTACTGGCTGTATTGAGAAAGTTAGAAATACACTGCCCATACTTTCTCCCTTTTCATAAGCAGTCTTTTTATTTCCTCTTCCTATCTGAAACAGTGATAGAAAAGAGGGAGACATTTCAGGAAGTAGAGAAGTAATCTTTGGCTGTGTAAGAGGGGAGAAAAATTCTGGTAAACTGGTGAGGTGCTTGCAATTATCTTTTAGTCCTATTCAGAGAGTAGCAGGGTTTCCTATTAAGTGTTTGTATATGTGTATATTGCAGTGTATAATGTAATACCTGTTTATACATTATAAACTGTTTAAAAATACAATTTTTTTTTTTTTTTTAGCTTTAGAACAGTATTTGGGGAATTTATTTGCCACTCCGCTTTCTAGTCAGATACTTTTGTATCTACCAGTAGTCTTAAATGCCCACTATAACTCAGTGTGGCTCTTCTCTCACAGAATGTAAGATTTAACACCTTCTCTCTTAGTACCAGATTGGATCCTGTGTAGAAGTTGCTCAGTTGCCTCTGGCATGTGGTCACTTCAGGTCATTTATGTGCAGTAGTTATTTAGTTAGGCACAGGCAAAATAATTTCAATATTTGCTATTTCAGAGAAGTCTCTAGAGCTAGTGGGCTTTTAGATTTGTAGTTAAGCTGATGCTTTTTTCTTTGTTGAAGACAAATCCGTGTTTTGAAGTTTAACAGATGTACCTTTTAAAGTTGACTGACATATTTTCTCCCTTTGGCTGGGCTGAACAGCTGATCAGCAGTTTTAGACACTGTATTAGTTTAAAAGAAGTGTGATGAACTAGAGATGTTTGATTTCAAAACTGTCTTAAGATGACAGTCTCAGTGTAGGGCTGTATGTTACATCTCTATTAAGTCATGTTCCCCCTTGCTAAATTCTATTATTTTTCTTTTTTTCAAGTCAATATACTCCTCCACCTAATCAACCTTTACTGGATGATATTGACTCAGAGTATGGACTGCATGAGTACAACCTGCATCTTGACCTTCAGGGCAGAACCTGCATGTACCTGTGTGGATCATTCAAGCGCCTCTTCTGCAGAAAACGTAAAGTTGACAGAACAATAATGTTTGTTTTAGAAATGATCCCTGTCTTTCCTTCTTGTATCCAGTTTCTCTCTTTTAAGGGGTGAAACTGAAATGGAATTTTAAGAGTAAGATGTCTGTTAGTTGTGTGGTTTCTTTATATCTGCATGGTGCTTTGTGTGGCATCCTAAGGCTGCTCTGTAAGAAGTCTGCCCATTGTTACATTTTTATAGTGTCAGGCCTGGGACTGAATTCTTCAGATTGTCAGGGTCTTTTCTTTTAGTTCTCTGCTGCATTAATAATGCGGTGGCATAGCTCTTGGTGCAGGCTGATGTTTCTTTCAGTTGTATTTTATAAAGGAGAGACAGTTTGTCCTCGTACAATTTGGAAGCTTATTTCTGTAGAATTCTCCTTGAGTATACTTTGGATGCACAGACAGATTGAAAATATAGATAAATTTGTAGAAGTTACTGTGAACTTTAAGATCTATAGGGTTTTTTTTGGTGAGCTTGAGGTTGCCTGTTCTGGCATCTCGTCATTGTGTGGTAAACAATTTCAGTCATTTTTTTTAACTGCTGCTTCATTCTGTTTTCAGCACTTCTTTCCATGAGACGTGATTGACCATCCCTGTTATTCTCATACAGCCCAAATTCATAATTGTACTGAGGTTTTGAAAAATACATGTGTGATCTCTCTTTTGACATAACTTCAGCATAAATTCCTACAGCTACATAGCTGTCTTTCTGTAAGCAGAGACAGATTAAAATATTAAAATTAGACATTGTCATGAATTTAATTTAGAATTAAGTACTGTAAATTAATTATTGCTCCCAAATAATTTTTTTTTGTATCGGCAGTAATTTTTTTTATCCACACTCCTGAGCAGTGCGGATTGCAGAACATGTTGTTTTTCGGTCAGTAGAGGGCACTGTTGTCAGACGTGAGCGCTTTTACCGGGCTACAGAATTTCCCCGTGATTTGGTTTGGTTTTTCTCGTTGGTGTTTGGTGATTCCAAGAGCTGTCATTTAGATGGCAGCCTTGTGCAGTGTGGAGTGTAGTAGTCCTTGAACCTGAAATACACCTGAAATACATTTTTCAGATTCCAGAAAAGTTGCAAGCTTAAACTAAATGAATAATTCTACGGCTAAAACTTCAGTGAAAGTCTACGCATGTAGCAAGAAATCTTACCTGAAGTGTTGTGTAGTACAAGAATCCTCTTTATATTATCAGAAAAAACCCCAAAACGTCTCAAAATTGGCAAGAGGATTGAGTTTTTGGAATTGTGTTGGTTGTTCTGGTTTAGCTGAATGTCATATTTTGTTTTCTAAAATGAAAATGTTATGCTCCTAGCAATACAGTTGCACAAGAAAAAGTATTATGTGGCATACTTCCTTTCTTGATACCACTTTCTTGCTGCTTAGAAGCTACTTCCACAAAAGATTAAGCTGATAAGCTGATCTTTATGCAAATTTTAGGAAATGTCCCTGAGCTACAGTTGTGATGCCATCTCACTTTGCAAGTTACAGAATCTGTTTTATGCTCACGAGTGTTTTCTGAATTACTGGTTTTGTGACCTTCAGCAGTGTGACAGCCACCAGATTCTGGTCTCACAGGACATCAGGCAGCTGAAGCCATGGTTCTGCAGACAATAAGCTCATTTGTCAACTTGTCCCTTCCATGTGCTCACACAATAATTCCTTGTGGAAAATGCTTGACTTCCTCCTGAAATGGTGTAGTGATGCAGCATATGGTTGTCTGCTCTCACATTTTTCATTCTAAGTTGTTGTTCATTTTTCTCATTTTGGTGAACATGGTGTTGCTGAATGTGGTGGCCAGGTTTGTCCAGACTGGTTGTGTTTGCTGGTTTGTGTTTTGGTTTTAGGCTCCCTTCTAATAATATTCTTTGTCCCTTCCTCTGGGAGGACTCTGAAGCATGGAAGTCTGCAATGTTCTTGTCTTGCTATTTTTGAAAATTCTCTACTGAGTCCAGTTTTATTTTAAATTATAGACATGCCCATGGCAATTTCTACAACTTGAGGCACAGATCAGTTGTCAGCTATTATGCTGTTCTTTTACTTATTTATTGGTTTTCGTTAGGGAGCTCTAGGCCTTCCTAGGTTACCAGAGAATGCCCATTTGTATTTTGCAGAATAACTGGTTTATTTGTTCAATATTAATATTTATCTGCTTTTTGTTAGTGTCTATTAGTATTGAGCTTCATTTTGCTACTCTGTTTGCAATTCTTTTTGCAGAATTCTTAATATTAAATTAAAAAAGTTATGTCACACTTCATTGAACCAAGTAGATGGAGTGTATATGGCTTCAGATTTTTTTTTCTGTTATTAATACTTACATTACAGTAATTAGCTGGTTTGCCACTGTTTGGGCTGGGGTTTAGCATTTTGTTTTATTCTCCTTTTCATGTAAACAGAATTGGCAATATGGTCTCACTGGCAGATAGTGTAGGGTGAATATGCTAAATACTTTGTAACTGAATTGAAAATATTTAGAAAACTTTCCTTGTTTTCAGGAAGGTATGACAGGCTTTTCTCCCAGAAGACTCCCAGAAGCTATGAATCCAGCTTCTTAATAAATACTTTTGAAGTGTATTTACCTAGGTTTTCAACTTTTTAAGCACAGCTTTGTACCCACATGGTAGTTTAAGCTTTGACTTTTCAATGTCATTTCTTGTTGATGTAAACTGATGTGATGTGCTTGCAAAATGTGAGAGTTGATTTTTGTGTATTTAGAGAGCTTTTAAGATTTGTTTGAAAAATTTCATATCAGGCTTTTGAAATGTTTTGCTTGACCTTGAAGATTGATTTGCAAGTTTAAATAACCATTTCAGTGTCTTAAGGCTGGTTGTTGGCACCAGAATTAGTGTTAAGCACAGCTTTTCCTCTGAAAATACCAATCAAATGACAATTTGCAACAAAGGCTTGGTTAGCAAAACAAACTTCCTTGGCTTTTAGCTAAAATAAGTACTCCGGAACTATTGGTCTATTTGTTTCTTTCCCCTGCAGTTTGTCTACATGATATATGTTCTTTATTACCTTTACTTGGAAATATTTGTTCCCTATAACTTACTCTGCTGCTTTGCTGCTATGCGTGTCTTGCATAAACCAAGGACTAGAGATGTTATAAGGGGACAATGAAACAAAGTCTGGATCAGGCTGAAGAAAGCCCTGTCCAATTTGCTTTCTCTGTGTTTCTCTTCATATGTTTAACATAGCTTGTTCTGTCCTTTAATTTCATTTTCTTATGTGACTGGGGTGAGGAAGGGAAGACTTCAGTACTTAGCCTGCAGTTCCTTGCTTGTTTCTAGGCAGACTTTTCCCTCCTCTGGAATATAAAGACTGCAATGGAGCTTTTATATTAAAAAAACCCATATATAAAGACTGGATTAACCAGCCCATGAATAATTAGCCTTCAGATTCTTGATCTGTTGCCTATTTCCATTCTGGCTAAAGTTAAGAAGTAACTATAATACACCTTAGCCAGCTGATCTATCTAGCAGTGGTGTATTAATGTCATGCAGTGGCAGTGATGTCCTGGGCTTCATTAATTTATTAGCAGAATGCTTTTTTCAATCCATTTTTAATCCATTCAAACTTCATTTGATTTGAATGAGTAAGAGAAATGGCCACTTCCATTCAGACTGGAATTGTGGATAACCAAATAGTCATCTTAGAAAAAAATGCTTGTTGACTGATGTTTTCAAATCTTGTTCAAAAACTCAACTTTAAGTGTGGTCTTTCAGTGGTTAGTTAGTAAACTAAGTAAAATATTTTTACCTTGAATGACATTTTGTCATTGAATTTGATTTACTGTGGTTTTGGAACTGAACCATTTGGACAGGTATCAAGTTAATGCCCTTTTTCTACTTTGAGCTGGGTCCTGGAAACGAATTCTGCTTACATTTTTCTCACTGATTTCTTTTGCACTTCACTGCAAAGACAGTGGGTATCATGGTCCGGACGATTGCATTTTCCTTCAACCATACAAAGTATTTCCTACAAAATATTTCCTGGGCATGGTCACGTTGGTTACTGTATTCACACTCCTATTCCAGACAGTGTCTGTATTGAAAAACCTGCAGCTGCTGTTCTCTGTCATGTGCTGGGCTGCTTCCTCCCCAGAGTAAGTATTCTCTGGACTCCCCACTGGTGAGTGATGCCTTTCCAGCATTGGTTTGTGCCTTGGCTCTACAGCACCAGTTCAGAGAAGTTTTTGGCCTCTGTGTTGAAGTGTGGGCTTTCTTTCTCCTTCACTGCCTCTAACGATCTGCTTCAAGCAGCCACCAAGCAGAGGTTTTGCTGGCACTGCCTGCTGGATGCAGCCATTTAACTCACAGCCAGCCTTTCTGATGTTGCTTCTTCTGTCTGTGGCCTCATGCTGCTACTTCAGCTTGATCGAAGGAGAATCACAGGCAAAACACTTCCTTTTTCACTCTGTCACTTCCATCTTAAACCTCTGCAAGCCCCTTAGCTTGTTACCTTACCATCCAGGACCTGCTACTGGATCCTGACAGGCATTATATTCCTGGGAATTCCTTCTCGCCCTTCTCATTTGTCTCCTGCAAGTCCTAGATATTTTCTTTTTTGTACTGAGGTCTCTAGTGCTTTTGTTTTGCTCTTTTGAGAGAGAATCTCTTGTTCAAGGAAACTTGTCTAAGGGATGTCCTACCAAGAAATCTGCTTGTGTCGTGTGATGCTTTTATTTTCACTTTTCTTTGTAGTCAGATTGTGTTCATTATAATGTTCCCAAACTTATAATTAGAATGTTGGAGTCCCTGGTTCCTCCTCTGATAGCAAAGGAAAAAAAAAAAAAAAAAAAGTCAATCTCTTCTGAGAGAAGAGATACCAAAGAAATATGGATATACGTAGTAATAAAAAAATCACAAATCATAGTAGTTCTGCCAAAAAAACCCCAAGAACCAGGAGTTTTGGAAAGCTACTTTAAAAAAAATTAAATTCATAATTTAAAAACTTGATTCAAATCAAATCATAATGCATGTCAATTTAAATGATGCAATATCCTTTCTAAGGAGAAATTGTTACCTGTATACCCTTTTTATTGGGTTGAGTTTCCAGTTAGAGATGGAAGTGTTGAATATGAAATTTACTCCTTGCATCCTTGTGTAAGTTCTTTAGGTGCCATTCCTATTTTTATGCTAAAAAATACAAAAGAATTTTTAGCTGCTATTTCTGCTGTGGATCACAGAATCAAACTTCGAACTGCAACTTAATTCCTCTATGAAGTGCTTGATATTTAGCTGTTGGTGTATGGCAGGGTTTCTTATTGGTGAGTGAGATGAAAAAGACATGAAAAGGAGAACATTTACAGCGTACTTGGACTGAATTTGATTTATACTGCTGTAATGTTGTATATTGTTTATATTTTCAGATGACATTGAAAATGGATACCTGAGGCTCAGAGTTGTAAACTTGAAGGATAATAGGAAGCACTTTCCTATTACTGGGACACTTGGCATATGCTGGGAAACAGATGTGTTTAAAGGCAATGTAAAGGTCAGAAATATTTTTTTGTTTGTGGAAATGCTTATCTCAAAACAGAATTATGTTTGTGCATCTTAAATATGCTAATTTTAAAACAATTTTTTGATATGTAGAAGGTGTCTGTTACTAGACAAAGACCTGTGTTCCAATATTTTAAAAAATAAGTGAATTTTGAGGAAAAACATTTTCTGCTTTCTCTCATAGTGTGTGGATTGCATGCTAGACTCATTCATGTAATGTGTGTTATCACTCCAGTGCTTTCCACTCAGCAAAGATGCTGTGGCTGACCAGCCTTGCTTGTAAATGCTGGACAAAAAAAAAAAAAAAGAAAAAATACTGCAGATGTACTTTTTGTGAGGGCTTTTTTTGGGTTTGATGTGAGGGTGGGTTGGTTTTTTTTGTTTTGTTTTGTGGTTTTTTGTTTGTTTTGGGTTGGTTGGTTGGTTGGGGTTTGTTTGTGAGCAATAAGCCTTGAACCTCTGGGGAAATACTCTGCAGTTCTGTGGTGTGTATGCAGTGAAAGTTAGGAACTGCTGGGGAATGTTAAAATGCCAGTGGCCACAGGGAGAAACTACAGACCACATCCACACAGTCAGCACCTAGCTCCAGTCAGGTACATCAGTCAGCTGGATTAACTTTTTATTTTTTTAGAGGAATGCTCACACATTCTGTTGGATAAAATTCCTGAAAGAGTTACTTCAAACAAAGCTTCAGATTATTTCTGTACCTTTTGCAATAGTGGTGAAGGCACATATTTTTAAATGTACTTTATCGGCGTGAATGTTTCAGAAGTTGTAAAAATTCTGATGAATGTAGTTTAAGCACTACTGGAAAATCACTTAGTTCAACACTTGATTTCAAATTTGGCACTTCTTTTGAAAAGACCCTCAAAATTAATAAAACTGCTGTTTCTGCCAATCATGTATAGATGTGGAATGAAATATTGTTTGATAAGGTGAGACTTTTTTACTGAGGCATGTGTTGACAAAACAAGGGACAATATTTTTAAACTGAAAGAGGGTAGATTTAAATTGGACATTGACAAAAAAAGGCAAAAAAATTCTTTCGCCCATGATGAGCATGGTGAGGCAGGGGAGTTGGAATTAGATGACTTATGTAAGTCCCTTCTAACCCAAATCATTCTGTGATTTTAACCCGAGTCTAATCTGTGATTCAGCTGCTTGGCAGGATTTTTTTTTTCCATGAAAATACTCCTGAGTAGTATATAAGAATTTAGGAAGTTATCTGACAGAGGAAACAGCTGTGGCTGTAGTCTTTAGTTTTTCAGTTTTAGTCTCCCTCCTATGTGCATACGGCATAAATTATATTGAGTGTTTGTTTCTACGACAAAATAAAGAATACAATTTTTTTAAATGCCTCATTTTGGGGTGACAGATAGAATTTGTCAGCATATAGCCATGGGTTGAATTCACTGTGGTCTTTACCATAAGTGTCTAAAATTCTTAAAATGTGTGGAGGCCGAATAACATCAGCCACAGAAGTAGGACATTCCACTACTTGGAATTTATTTGAATTTTGTTTAATACTCTTAAGGAAAACCAAAAAACCCAAAAGCTTTCTTGGCACTTCTGGGTTTTTTAGTAAAAAATTTAATTGCTGAAGTACAGATAGTTGGAAATTGTCATGGCTTAGGAATGGTATTCTCCAATTTAATGTTCTCACTGTAACCACTCCAAATCACACTCTCTACTGGCTCTCTCCCCTTCCTCTGCCCTGTGCTGAGCTGGAGGGGAGAACTGGAGGCACAAAGGTAAAGGTCAAGGTTGAGATAAGAGCAGTTTACTGGAAACAGCAATGGGAGAAGAAAATGGAGAGTAGCAGCAACAAAATTAATAATAAGAAGGTACAAGAGAGGCGAGTGATTAACATGCAAACATGCATGTGAAGGGAGGAACTCAACCTGACCATGCCACAATAGCCTGACTGAGAAGAAAACCTTTTCCTTGCTCCTGGAAATGAGATGAGGTGGTATAGAACAATGTCACTGTGTTAGCCATGCTACCTCCTGGCTGCTGCAAAAATTAACCTGATCCTGACTAGAACCAGGAAGGAAATGCATGGAAACCTCACCATCCCACCACCCAACACCATCCCTGTGGTGGTGCTTAAATTCAATTCCAATTGGGTTTTCACTGCTCCAGTTTGGTTTTATAATTTGTGTTTTATAATTTTGTATTTATTACTATTGTTTAAGATGGCCTCTCCTTCCCTCTCCTTCTCTCCTTCCCTCAGACTTTCCTTCCCCCCCCCCCCTCAAACCTTCCCGCCAAAATCTTGTTTGTCCTGGTAACCCCATCCCATAATGGTTGTTTGCCACTTTTCGGTTACCTGTCAATCTTTAAGTTATATAACTTCCCCACCCCCTCATCATGTATTCCTCCTCCCCAAGTTACTTCTTATTGGTTCAAAAGTTCTGCATCCCTCATTATATGTTGGCAAAGAGTTTTAATTGGTCCCACGCAATCCCACCCCTGAACCCACCTAATAAAAAGCCGTGCCATCTTGAGGCCAGCGTCTCTCTCCGGAGCGCTGCCTTGGGGCTACGCATCCCTTGGTTGCACCCCCTGAGAGTCCCGCCTTTCTATTCTGCGCACCATCCGCACCTTGGTCGAGTTTGCCCACGCCTCTGGCAAAGTGAGCCCCTGGATGTAGTGGCGGCAGGGCTGGCCGGAACTGCACCCATTGGAAAAAGCCGAACCACTGCAAGCTGGCGCCCAACGTGGGGCTGTCACGCGTGGGCGAAGAACTGGCAGCTCGACGGCGACGGCTCTGACGCTGTGCCCTCAATTTGAGAGCCACGTGCTTGAATCCGGTCCGTCAGGACCTTTTACGGATTTTTCATTGTCGTCGCACCTCCTAGTGGAAGCAGCCTTCAGGTGCGCTCCCGGGAGGGAGAGGAGGGTAGCTTCGCAGCACCCAGCGAAGTCCTCTTCAGTGCGGATTTACCCCAGACCAAACCGCTGTACCCACGCAGGAACCAGGGACGGGTAAGCGTGTGAGCCCCTTGCCCTCACCCTACCCAAAAGGGAAGATCCAGCCCAGGAGAGACTGTCCTCGGGGGGATCCAGCCGCGCGGCGCCCGTGGGGGGGTTGTTTTCCTCTCTCGGGTTTTTGTTTCGCGGTTCCTGTTTTTATTTTTTTGTTGTTTTATGTTTTGAGTTTCCGCGGTTCCGAGCTGGTCCCAGCTCGCTCCGGGATCGGGGGAAGCGACACGGGCGCGCCGCGGGAAGAAACCGGGGCCGCGAGATCGGGAGCAACACGGCAGAGCCCGTGGTGTAGTGGTTAGGGTTCAGCGCTCTGACCGCCGCGACCTGGGTTCGATTCCCGGTGAAGCCGGTTGCCCCGGGAGCGGGATCGCGGGACCGGAGCGGCGCCGTGCTCGTCCTTTTGCCGGCCCGGGCGCGGGAGACGTAGGTTCGATTCCCGGTCTGGACCGGGACCGCGGAAGGCGCGGCGAGCCCGGCGGGTCCCGGCGCGGAGCCCCCCCGCTTTTTGTCTGCGCACGGGCACAGACGGGGTTTAAAGCGGGCTTTTTTGGTTTTACGAGGCACCTTCGGGGCGGAGGCAGTGGGGGGGGCTGCCTGACCGGAGTTTTTTAGTGCTGGGATTCGGTTTTTAGTTTATTTTGTGTTGCGGAACGGTTTGGAAGTGGAGAATGGGTGCCAGGCTCTCGGCAGAGGAGAAAGGCGTTTTTCGTTGTTTTGTTGGTGTTCTCAGTTTTAATAAGGTTAAGTTTTCTAAAGGAGAACTGAAGCATTTCGTGCGCATGCTCTGTCTGCATTTCCCCGGAACGAACCCGGAAGTTGTGACAGACCCCCGATATTGGGACCCCGTCATCTTAAAACTTACCAAATTAGCTGCCGCTGGAGACAAAAATGCAGCGAAATACCTGTTCTGGTCGCGGCAAATTCAAACTGCCGTGAAAAACATGAAGGGAGTGCAGAAAGAGCGGTCTCCCGGAGAAAGCTCTGTTACCCCCTGTTCTTCCCGTTCTGTGTCCCCCTCCCCTTCTCCCCGCCGTGGCATCCTCAGAGGTGCAGCGGGCATACCCCAGCCCGCCAGCCCTGGCGCTCTCAGGACGCCATCCCCCCGCCCGGGACAGACAGGGCAGTCTGCCCGGGATGTCCGACGGAGCACTGGCCATGCTCCCGAGGAATTTTCCCTTCCCCGAACCTCCCTAAACAAACCCCGAGTTCGGTTCAGTGTTAATGGAGAAGAATGCACGCAAAATGCCTGCGCGGAGCCAAACGGCGCCCGCGCGGGGGGCGCGGGAGGCACCGGCGCGGAGCCGCTCGGCGCCCGCGCGGGAGGCGCGGGGGAAAAGCCGCTCGGTGCCCGCGTGGCAGGCGTCCACGCGGAAGGCACGCGCTGCGCGCGCGTGGAATGCGCACGCGGTGCCCACGCGGGAGAACCGCGTGGCAGCCATGCGGCAGAGGCGCAGGCACGCAGTGCTCGCGCGGCAGAGGCGCGGAATGGCGGCGGCCGCATGGCGCGGTCGTTCTCTTTGTCCGCCCTGCCCGCCAGCCCGCTGCCGGGGGTGCCGCTCGCCGCCGCCGCCGCCATTGCCCCGCTCCCGTTCCCTTCCCCTTCCCAGTCCCCCAAGTTTTCCCCCCCCAACCCTTTTCCGTCCCCTTCCACCCTTCCCCGAGGCTGTCACTGTTCTGAAACCCCTTCCTATGACCCCCCCACCTGCCGCTCCTCCCGAGTCTCCACCCAAAACCACTCCTCCGAAGGCGTGCCTTTCCCAGACCCTGGCACGCCCCCCTCCCGTCGCAGGCCACTCCCCTCGGTGACGCCCAAGTCCCGCCCACTGCCCCCCGGTTCCCACGCCCCTTCTTTCGGTTCCCACGCTTGGGGCAAGGAGGGGGAGGGGTGGGATCCAGGAAGTGATGGTCCCCATGTCCCTTCTATCGCTCCAGTTACCTACAGGAGGGGTAGAGGAGGGCATGAGGAGGCAAAGTGGCAGCAGTTGTCCCAGAATGTTGTCAGGGAACTCATGAAGGCCCTCAAGGAGTACGGCCGCATGAGTCCGTACTTCCTTGGTTTGTTAGATGGCCAAGTTACCGGGAGTGAGGTTGTCCCCCATGACATCAAGTACCTATTCAAGTGCTTGCATTCCAGAACTGAGTATCAGCTCTGGTTTGCAACCTGGAAAAGGCACTTGCAGGACGCTCTCCCAGGATGGTCAAATGACCCTGACACAGCTGTGGACAATGAAGGGAACATGATCACGCTGTCACATGTGATGGGTGAGGGAGAATGGGAGATTCCCCAAAAGCAAGCTGAAAGCCTCCCAAAGCCGTTGTTAAGGCAAATTGCTCGTGTTGCTGTGAAAGCGTTTTCCACCATGCGGCCTTCCGGCCCCATGGAATCGTATTCAGATGTTTTTCAGGGACCTCAGGAAAACTTCCTGCTGTTTGTGGAAAGGCTAACGGTAGCCATAGAGCAGCAGGAAGAGGACGAAGTGGCAAGGGAGAGGCTGGTCACGTTGCTGGCGTTCAGGCACGCCAACGAAGTCTGCAAACAGGCCATGCTGACCCTTCCACGGATTCCCAAGCCGACATTACAGGACTATGTCGAGGTGGTAACTGAGGTGGTCCCCCTGATGACATCAGCAAAGCCAGAGAGGCCGGAACAGCGACGGAAAACCGTGAATGCAGCAACCGCAGAGAGCCCAACCTGCCATCAGGACAACGCGGCCGTGGTACCAAAAGGGAGGCGTCCATCTGGAAATTCAGCTGACAGGCCTTGCGCCTTATGTGGCAAGCAAGGACACTGGTGGCAGGCTTGTCCCCTGAGACGGGAGTTTCAGGAATTTAAACAAGCCAAAGAGGGAGAAGGAGGAAATGGGAGGGGAGGACGCTCCCAACAAAAAAACGAATAAGGGAGCGCGGAGCCACCCAGTGCGATGACCCCAATCGGGTGGCCCAAGCCGGGGGAGGAGGAATGGGGAATGATGATTTGAGTTGTACCGGACATGACATTTTAACGGACTTGACTTTTTCTTCCCAGAGGCAGCAGAGGAGCCCTCTGAGAGGGAATTCACCGGACAAGACAAGAGACTCCCCTTTGAGGAGTCCTTCACCTGATGATCCTGACCCGAATGTGCCTGTTCCTTTCACAGGAAAGTCCTTGACAACAACAAGCGAAGGAGTGCCCTTTCATCTTCAAGTGTCTGATGCCCTGTGGATCCGTGATGATGAATGGCACCGTGTGGCGGTATCTAAAAATCGAGGTACCTGGCACAAAATTGGCACAACATATGTAGTCGTGGGGGATTGTAAACATACCCCGCCGGAGATCGAGATTGTTCCCCAAACCACTCCTGCGGATCCCGAGTGGTTTGAACTCTGGCTTCGCTGCACGACTCCACCCATTTATCTGTCAAAGGGACAGATAGTCGCCCAGGCAATACCATCACTCCCTGAAAGGGTGTGTCCCGAGGGCGACTGCAAGACCTGCCACCCCCAGATAAGCACGGTCGTGTACATCACACATGACAGACCTGAGGAGGTGTGCAAATTAAGGGTGGGCGGGGAGACCACCATCATTAAAGGTCTCCTTGACTCGGGGGCGGACGTAACGGTGATCCCGGAACACCTATGGCCGTCACGTTGGCCGTTGCAGACAGTGGTGGAGCAAGTTGAGGGTGTTGGAGGCCTTCAATTGGCGAAAAAATCAAAGCACATGGTGCAAATTAAGGGGTCCAATGGGCAATTGGCGAACATCCAGCCCTTTGTTTTGAATTACAAAGCACCCCTGTGGGGGAGAGATGTCCTGGCCCAGTGGGGGGCAACAATTGAATTCCCTGACCCTCCACAAAATTTTCAGGCTGCGGTCACTGAACTGCGCCCCACCCAAAAACTGAATTGGAAAACGGATTCTCCAGTTTGGGTGGAGCAGTGGCCGCTTTCTAAGGAAAAGTTAAAGGCGCTGAATGAGCTCGTGGAAGAGCAACTCCGGAAGGGTCACATAGAGGAGACCACCTCTCCTTGGAACACCCCAGTGTTCGTAATACAAAAATCGGATAAGACCCGATGGAGGCTTCTCCAGGACCTCAGACAAATTAACGAGGTCATCGAGGACATAGGCTCTCTCCAACCAGGGATGCCTTCCCCAGCCATGTTGCCCCAAAATTATAATCTGGCAGTAATTGACATTAAAGACTGCTTTTTTCAAATTCCTCTCCACCCCGACGATGCTCCGCGGTTTGCGTTCTCGGTTCCTAACATCAACCGAGAGGCCCCAAGGAAAAGGTATCACTGGAAGGTTCTTCCCCAAGGAGTCAAAAATTCTCCTGCCATTTGCCAGTGGTACGTGTCTTCCTTGCTGACCCCCGTGCGTGCAGCTGCACACCAGGCCGTCATCTTTCATTATATGGACGACGTGCTCGTGTGCGCCCCCAGCGACGACCTGTTGACGCATGCGCTTGACCTGACAGTGGCTGCACTGGTTGCTGCAGGGTTTGAGTTGCAGGAAGCGAAAATTCAAAAGATGCCACCATGGAAATATCTTGGCCTCGAAATTAATAAGCAGACCATTGTTCCGCAAAAATTGGCGATCAGAACCAACATCAAGACCTTAGCGGATGTGCACCAGCTGTGTGGGGCTTTGAACTGGGTGAGGCCTTGGCTGGGTCTCACTACCGAGGACCTAGCACCTCTTTTCAGTTTATTGAAAGGGGGAGAGGGGCTGAGTTCCCCTAGGTCACTCACCCCGGAGGCACAGAAAGCACTGAAAAGGGTTCAAGAGTTGATGTCCACCAGACAGGCAAATCGATGCCATGCTGATTTGCCTTTCCGATTTGTCATTCTAGGGAATCTGCCGCACCTCCATGGAATGATATTCCAATGGGACAACGAGGTGACCAGCATACCCCGGAAGGACCGAGGCAGGAGAGATCCTCTTCTTATTATAGAATGGGTCTTTCTCAGCCATCACAGGTCCAAGAGGATGACACGCCCACAGGAGTTGATGGCTGAATTAATTCGGAAAGCCAGAGTTCGCATTAGAGAACTGGCTGGCTGCGACTTTGAGGTGATCCACGTACCAATTCGGTTGAATTCGGGCCAAATTTCAAAGGCAATGTTAGAGCACTTGCTTCAAGAGAATGAAGCACTTCAGTTTGCCCTGGACAGTTACACTGGTCAAATTTCAATCCATCGGCCTGCCCACAAAATTTTTAATTCGGATGCTCAATTTAAATTAAATTTAAGGAGTGTTCAGAGCAAAAGACCGCTCGAAGCCTTGACAGTTTTCACAGACGCGTCCGGAGGGTCCCACAAGTCAGTGGTGACTTGGAAAGATCCTCAGACTCAGCAGTGGGAGTCTGACGTTGCTGAGGTGGAAGGATCCCCTCAGATTGCTGAGTTGGCCGCAGTCGTCAGGGCCTTCGAAAGGTTCTCTGAACCATTTAATTTGGTAACCGATTCGAGCTATGTAGCAGGTGTAGTGTCCAGAGCGGAGAACTCAGTTCTCCAAGAAGTGACTAACATTGCTCTGTTTAAGTTGCTCTCGAAGCTGATAAGGCTGATCTCCCACCGAGAGCAACCGTTTTACGTGATGCACACCAGGTCGCACACGGATTTGCCGGGGTTCATAGCGGAGGGAAACAGGAGGGCTGATGCTCTTGCTGCCCCTGTCGAGAAGGCCCCGCTGCCTGACGTTTTCCAGCAGGCAAAGCTCAGCCACCAACTGTTCCATCAGAATGTGCCAGGTTTGGTCCGAGGGTTCAAACTAACCCGAGATCAGGCCAAGGCCATTGTGGCGACGTGTCCCAGCTGCCAGCGACATGCAGTCCCAACCTTGCATGCCGGGGTAAACCCCCGAGGGCTGAGCAGCAACGAGGTATGGCAGATGGACGTTACTCATGTCCCTCAGTTTGGGAGGCTGAAGTACGTCCATGTGTCTGTGGACACCTTTTCTGGAGCAGTCTATGCATCCGCCCATACAGGGGAGAAAGCAGGGGATGTTGTTAAACACCTCCTCCAAGCCTTCTCTTTCCTAGGCATCCCTAAGGTCATCAAATCGGACAACGGGCCAAGCTATATTTCCAAGGAGTTCCGCAGCTTCCTCCAGCAATGGGGAGTAGAACACAAAACCGGCATCCCCTATTCCCCGACAGGCCAAGCAATTGTGGAGAGGACACACCAAAACATCAAAAGAGTCCTCAATCAACAGGGACAAATTCTAAAATTGGAGTCACCCCAAATTCGATTAGCCAGGGCCTTGCACACAATTAATTTTCTAAATTGTTCATTTGAATTGATGAATCCCCCAATAATTAGGCACTTTGGAGGGAACCCAAATTTGAAATTAGAATCCAAGCCGCCAGTTCTTGTCAAGGACCCGGAGACCATGAGAATGGAAGGTCCACACGATTTAATCACTTGGGGACGCGGATACGCCTGCGTATCGACACCCACCGAACTTAAATGGGTGCCGGCCAAGTGGGTGAGACCTTATGTTCCCAGGGCCTCCAAAGAGTCAGATAATCAGGTGAAAAATGTCACTTGGCGAAGAAAAAGGAAGCCCGTTGGTCCGGAGGAAGAGAGGTCCGCTCCTTCCTTCCCCATTCCTCACTGGCTTTTTGTTGATTAATTTATTTTGTTATATTTTAAGTTACTCCTAAGTTTTTGTTACTTATAATTGGAATTGCATTTGGCATCATCCGACGAGTCACCCAAAAGACCATCACTGCAGCCACCTCGTCACTCAGCGTGAACAACGTCTGGGCCAGTGTTCCTCCCATCGAGAAGATCGAGATGCAGCAGCTCCCGTCATGGGAAGATGAGGAATACCCTGACCCAGAGGACTTCTTCACCGGAGACTGATGACGAGAGGTGGCTCACGGAACAGAACATCTATCCCCCAAGCAGACACTACCAAAAGCCATCACAAAAAAATAAAAAAGGGGAAGATGTGGTGGTGCTTAAATTCAATTCCAATTGGGTTTTCACTGCTCCGGTTTGGTTTTATAATTTGTGTTTTATAATTTTGTATTTATTACTATTGTTTAAGATGGCCTCTCCTTCCCTCTCCTTCTCTCCTTCCCTCAGACTTTCCTTCCCCCCCCCCCCTCAAACCTTCCCGCCAAAATCTTGTTTGTCCTGGTAACCCCATCCCATAATGGTTGTTTGCCACTTTTCGGTTACCTGTCAATCTTTAAGTTATATAACTTCCCCACCCCCTCATCATGTATTCCTCCTCCCCAAGTTACTTCTTATTGGTTCAAAAGTTCTGCATCCCTCATTATATGTTGGCAAAGAGTTTTAATTGGTCCCACGCAATCCCACCCCTGAACCCACCTAATAAAAAGCCGTGCCATCTTGAGGCCAGCGTCTCTCTCCGGAGCGCTGCCTTGGGGCTACGCATCCCTTGGTTGCACCCCCTGAGAGTCCCGCCTTTCTATTCTGCGCACCATCCGCACCTTGGTCGAGTTTGCCCACGCCTCTGGCAAAGTGAGCCCCTGGATGTAGTGGCGGCAGGGCTGGCCGGAACTGCACCCATTGGAAAAAGCCGAACCACTGCACATCCCACTTTACATTTTGTAATTGGCCTTATATATGCAAGTTGTCAGACCAGAAAATTGTAATTCTTTCTGGTTTCCAGTGATTCTGTAGCTCATATAAGTTTATGATACCATCATTATCAGGTTTGGTTTGAATTTTGTATTTTCAGCATAGTCTGCATTAAAAGGCTTAGGGAAACTGTGTGTATCATACTGCCTCATGTTTGTGCCATCTGCCCTTATGTTGTTTGATTGAAGTAAAGTAATAGTGAAAGCAATGTTAGAGCAACAGAAACACAACTATGTAGTACAGAGAAATAAAGCATTCCAAATGAATTTTTTTGGCATGGAATATGTTGGTTTTGGTTTATTTCTGCTTTTGGACCACAGATACAACATAATTAAGATAATTTGATTCATTTAGTGATTCAGAACTCAAGAGAATAAGGAACAGCTGATACTAACCATGACAGACAACTCCTGTGCTTCTAAGGGATATGGGAAACTATCAGTTTGCAAAGACAAAAGAATTGGCATTAACATTTTTAAATTATCTAGTTGTGTAATCTTGTAAAGAAATATTTTCAAGAATTTGTAAGAGGAGGAATTACATCAGGATTATTACTATTACCTTTTTGGGAACTGAAGCTGTGAGCCTTTCAAAAAGTACTGTATACAGCTGGCTTGGAAGGGTAATTTTGTGTGCTCTGCCTTGAGTGGTCCCTGAGTATCTTTGCAAACATTGCTACATTCACACAAGTTTAGCAACTGACATTAAGCTTAGGTTGCTTACTCATATTGAAGGGACTATAATCATTTGAATGGTAAAGTAACTAATAATTGAGAAAAACAGATGTTAAGGGCTGAAAAATGTTCAAGAAATAATGTCTGATTTGGTTTGGCAGTGGTACCTTCTGTACTGCAGGGTTTCATGTCTGTGGGTTGCAATTTTGATTTCTGTAGAAAACCTCTAAGTAAGTATTTCTTGCAATAGGTCAGTGAACCATTATCAATTTTATTTTGAGGTTTTAACCTTTGTACAAAACCCTCTGAACCCTTTATATTTCTTCTAACATCAGGGACAGATCTACTTACTGGGCCATGGGGAAATAATCTCTTCTGCTTGTGTTTGTAGGACTGCTTTGTGATGGATCTGACTCTCTTGGATGAAACTGGAAAGCCCTTCTGGTGTTTTAGTGCTCCAGTCCACATGGGATTGTCTACCAAGTCATCTGGCCTTTATGACTACATGGGTCATATTTATACTGCAGACTATGCAGATTCAGAGGGTAAAGTCTGTGTTGAGTTTGTGTGGTTGGAAGAAACCAAGGAATATATTGTGGTCAGTTTGGTGCTTTATGTAAGCACCAAAAAGGTAAATAGCTGGTATGGAACAAATTACTGACTTAATTAGGTCACTAATTTCCTTGCTTTAAAAACCAAACAAACAACCCTCCCACAATAAAAAAAAACACAAACTGATATTTAAGATTGACACCAACGAGCAAGACTGCAAATTTTCCAGTAATAAGCGCAATTGCCTAAATTTTTTTAATAGGCAACTGAGGGATCAAAGAGACATATTGATTTATGTGAGAGGCTTTCTTCTCTGTTGAACATTAGTCTGTTTCTCGCTGGCTATATTTAAATTATTTTTAGGAAGATTTTTCTTTATAGACACATGTTACTGTCATTAAGGAATTGCTTCTTTTGAGAGCCATACGGTGGAGATGCCTTACCTTACATAAGCTGCACTGGTTTTGAGAACGTTGGCTTTTAATGCTTAGTAATAAAACAGCATGTGTGCTGTTTGCTCCAGGTTTGTTGGAGTATTACTGGTAAATTACAGGCTTTGTTAAATGCTTTTTCCAGAAAAACGTCACTTAAATATATTTTAGTAAAAGATTGAAAGGGTAGATGGGAAGTCAGGTTTGAAAAATATGTCAGTCAAGGCATTTGTTAAGGAAGTAATGTGTAAAACCTATTTATGACGTTTCTTTAAATTCCTGTTTGTTCTGTTTTCCCATGTTCTAACCTTGTCTGATTTGAGCCTAGATACTTGCCTCACATATTGGCCTCTGAGTAAGTGTCCCAATTATAAGCTAACCTCAGCTGGTGTCTGTTCATACTGCATTTATGTAACATCCAGTTGTTTTGGAAACAATGTATATCTGATAGTTTATCTAACAATATGAATACAATTGAAAATTGAATATATGTGCCTGGTCTTTCCAGTTCCTTGGAGTAAGTTTAGGATCAAATTTTCCACTTCCTGTATTTAAAAAACAAAAACAAAAAAAACCCAAAAAAACCCAAAAACAAAAAAAAACAAAAACAAAAACAAAAAAAAAAAAAAAAAAAAAAAAAAAAAAAAAAAAATTACACGATACTGAGAGTCCAATGTCATTACCTGTCAGGGACAATTACATAGCTGACTGCTCTGACTTTATTATGGTAATGATTTCCTTAAAAATAAATACTCTTTATTTGTTTCCATACGTTAATTGGTTTGTACAATGTTTATATGTAAGCATGTCTTCCATGCTACAGAGGTAGATAGATGTTACAGCCACACAGTTGTATGTTAATTTGACTTTCAAAGGCAATAAGCTGAGGCTGTTACCGTTCTAGTTCACCTTGTTAACTTTACCCAAAGAGACAGTGGAAATGTTTCTACCTTTGGTCGTTAGCCAGAACAAGAATGATCAGCTGCATTTTGTCGTCTTTCTTACTGGATGCTGATGGGAACAGGGATCCCTTGAAGTGATATAAAGGTTTTAACATGTGGGCTGGGTGTGATGAATGCCAGAACGACGGACACTGAAAGTGATCTGCACAGACAAGCAGCCAGTCTGGATATTTGGTTTTGCCCAAATTTAACGTTTGAGATACCAGTTTTAGCAAGGAAATGGTAGCTCAGTCCTAAAGTTTTCTTAGGCATTGGCCTTCCTGCTAAGCTTGTAAACAAAAATGTAGAATTATTCTGGCTATATTGTTCCTTTGAAATGTGCAAGTATGTTCTCTTCCCTGCTGTGAAGCTATCAAAGTCAATGGGCACCCAGCAGCCATCAAATGGTGAGAGGTCTGTCACTGTTCATTCCAGCTGAATTTTTATTGTATTGCCAATGTTTCTGGGTTTAGAGGTTTTTTAATAAAAGTAAAATACTTCCTTTAATAAGCAATTTCAATTTATAAAGTATTTGAGTATTTTATACAATTGAATGTTTTATAGAAAATTCTGGCATCACTATTGGAAGTGAAAAAAGAGAATGTGCTGTCCCTACCCCTGACAGGCTAATCTAGTAGCCTGAAAGCTTACTAACTGAATTGATTGGGATGAGAATAAGTCTTTAGCAGCTCTGTCAACCTAAAAGGTGATACAAGGCAGAGCAGTTTCCTCAGGTTATTGCTGGGCTGGCTTATTTCTGCTGTTCAACAACGTGTATTCAGCAAAACCCAGGCAAACTGTTCCAAGATCTTAAAAAATGGACCCAACTGTTGCAGAGCTATTCTCCTGTATCTTCACTGACTATAATTATATGAAGGATGAAGGATGTGTCCTGAAACAGGCCTCAGATGGACCTAAACTTGATACCATATTTATGCCACTTCTTTGATTTCAGTTGGTTTTAACTTGCACAAATTCAGTAGGTACCACCTGTATGATCAAACCTAGTAAGTTACATATGCCTTAACTGAAGCTTCCATTTCTTCAATTTGCATCTTCTTTTCATTATATATGTAAGGATATACACTCCACAACCTCCACAAAGGATAAGAACCTCCACAGAGGAAAGGGTTTACATTAGGTCAACTGCAGTGGTCCGTTTCATGAAAGAAAGCATCTCTTCCAAAAACTGTTGGAGTCCAGGGCATCCCTCTGGGCGCCCTGGGAAGTCACAGACCTCGGTAGAGAGGCCTGGGACCCAAAAAAGAGGGTCTGGGGTCTGTGCAGGGGGATTTGCCTGGCACAGAGCCCAGGAAGACACAGGCTTTGATTTTGGTCCATGAGAAAAACATCCAACAGAGAGAAGAATTGCAAGTCACAAAGGTGTTACTGAGAGTAGTGTAGTTATCACTGTGCAGAAGATTTTGTAGTTTTGGGTTTTTAGAATGTAGATGCAAAGGGACAAGATGGTGGTTTTAGGGCGGTGCCCTGGGTTCTTCTTCTTCTCCCTTGGCATCCATCTTCTGCAGTGACATGGGCACAAAATAGTTTCAGTGGATTGGATCAAAGTAGAAATGACCCTGTTAGTATAGGTGATAGACATTGGCATAAAATTGTAAACAATGGGTACGTAGTTATCTGTATAAGAGGTAGCGACCTCTCATCACGGGGGGAGTCGCCTTGTGTCCGAGCTGCTGAGAACACCATGGCCGGACACAGGGGAAGGGGAGTCACCTCGTGTCCAGGCTGCTGTGAACATCTTGGCCGGACACAGAGAATTGTAAGATAAGAACTAATAAACAACGCGAGAAACCAGAAAAGCAAGACCTTGAGACTCCTCATCATTCTCGCGCCGAACACCGAGCACCGAGCTCAGCACAGAACACAGAGACACAGAGTCAGACAACAGACCCTAAATCCTTCAGAGGTCCAGAGGGAAAATCACTCCCTTCGTGCCCACACGAACCACCAGCCAGCCTTGGAATCTCGGGTGAGGAAACAACCGGATTAAACCCCGAGAATTGGCGTCCCTGGGTGGGCACACGAGTGGGCACATGGATGGGCACGAACGGGCACGAATGGACACCGGTGTGGGCAGAATCGGTGCTTTCCAGTGGACACAGCAAAACCTCTGAAGCAAAGAAGACAAGCTAAGAAGACAGGGGAAGAAATCTCTAACCAGAGATGTCAGCGGATTGCAAATTCACCTCGGACCGACGAGTTCCAAGGGCCCAGGACTCGTCTCCTGAAATCTGCAGGTCGGTGATCAGGAAACCTCCGAACTGAATTTGAGAACACCTGCACTGCATTCTTCAATTTTGGTAAGAACAGTTAAATTTAGAACACGGGAGGAGACCCTCTCCCGGGAAAAATAAGGGAAAAACCTTCTCCGTGCAGCAGCAGTGTAGCGGGGAGGGAGGAAGAAACACTTTACCAGCTGGCCTGCAGCCAGCACCGGGTTTGTCTGTGGCCAGCAGCGAGCAGCGGGTTCTTTTGCTGGCCGGCAGCCAGGCAGGTCCTGTCGTCTGTTATCAGCAGACGGGTCTCACACACCTCTTACAGGAGGTGGGGAAGGGGAGAGCCATCAGCCTCCTCTGGGTTTTAATAGGAAAGGAGAGATACCAGCACCCTCAGGATTACCGCAGGGAGGTAAAAAAACCCTCGAGACAGGAGAGTCAGCAGGTCTCCTTGAGTTTAGCACAGAAAAGTCATCAACTTTCCCTGGGTTCGCCACAGTCCTCAGGAATTCAGTCCCAGAAATTCGTCTCGGGAAAGTCAAAACTTCTAATCCATCCCGAGATAAGGACATGCTTGTTTTCGAGGCGTGTTCCGTGAGCACGGGACACTTGCCGCAGCAGTGGGGGAGGGAGAGGTGAGACAAAGTGCATCCAGGAGTCTTTGCAGCCCCCCTCAGACACAGCGCGTTCAGACACAGCCTGAAAGTTTTCCACTGCCCTTTCCCCTTCAGCGCAGGGACAGACAGAGAGAGGGGGGAAGGGGGAGTGGAGGAGACACCAGGAAAACAGGGAAAACAAGCCCAGATCGCGTCAGTGGTGAGAGATAACACTGCGGCGTGTGCGCGCGAAAGCGATCGCGACTGGGGGCGGCCGGGGAGTGCCCCGTGTCGGGACAGCGCGGGCTGCGGGGGCGGCGCGGGCGGAGCAGGGCCTGTGTCGCGGAGCGCGAGTGAGGAGCCGGAACAGGCAGAGAAAGTACAGAGTTGGAAACTACAAACCCCAGAAAGCCTTGCGGTTGGTGCATGCGCAGTGACAGAGCCAAGATGGACGGCGCAAGTGCAAAGCTAGAAACTACAAATCCCAGAAGGCCTTGCGGCAGGCAGAGAGCGAGTGGGATGCAGCTGGAGCAGTGGGATCGCTCCAGGCGGGACAAACCCCGACAGAGAGCGAGACGCGGGCAGCGCCGGGGCGGCACAGGCAGTGCCGAGGCAGGTGGTGCCAGCGCAGGCAGGACCGGGGCAGGCAAAGGCAGAGCAAGCAGGGAGGAGGCGTGGCCAGGGCGGAGAGTTTCTCCAAGGCGCCACCCCCTCAGAGCGAGTGCTGCAGAGCCTGACCCCGCCCACAAGCGGCACTTTGACATTGTCAGTCCAGTTCCCTCAAGTTTTCCTTTCAGCAAAAGGTAGCCAAGTTTCCCTTGAATCCACTGCACACACCCTTTCTTCATTTATCCTTCGGCTACATGCTGGGTTTACCCTTTTCTTAGAGTTTTAAAGTCTCCACTCCTCATCCAGGAGAGGGAGGGATGCCGGGGAAGGCAGTAACCCTCGGGGTTAGGAGGGGCTGCATTCAGGCAAAATAAGAATTCAATTAAAGTTACAGGTTTTGTGAATTCAGAAGCAGAGATCTGGAAATCATTGGATGTTTGCAAAGCAGCTGCATGATCAGGAGCAAAAGACTTATTGTCATGACATGGAAAAGGATTTTTGATTATAGTGTTGATGTATTTGGATCCAAGTTGATTTGTGTTTTAGTATTGTATTGACATTAGAAGGGATTTCTATGTGGTTTTAAGATTTGTTAAGTAAGTAAAGTTGAATTTAAGATAAGGATTGATAAAGTTTAAGTGATAGATTTATATTTTATAAATTTAAAGTTTTATTGTATGTAAATTTTAAATGTATTTTATATTAAGCTAAATAAGTTTTAAGATAAATAAGTTAAGAGAATAAGTTTTAAGATAAGTTAAGTTTTAAGTTAAGTAAGTGAAAGTTAAGATAATAAATAAGTTAAAATAATAAGGTAATAAGTAAGATAAGTTGGTAAAATAAGATAAGTTTAAGATAATAAGTTTTAAGTAATAAGTATTGTTAATTGTATCATGATACATTTCAAAATTCTCCTTTATGTTCTTTAGTTGCTTAAGCATTTCATAATTGTTGTTGTTAAGAGCTTTGTTCCAAAAATGTATTAAAGGATATCACTCTAGATAAGGCCAGGGTTTTGGCCACACTTTGGCTTTAACTAGAGGAGAGATGTGTTCATCAACAAGCACAGATGTTGCATGTGAAACTTTTCCTGATGGATTTCAGGTTTTAACAAGAGTTGTGCATTTTCCATCAAAGTACAGTTTTAACTAACCTATGGCAAAGAAGTAGCTTTTGTTTCTGCAGATACAGAACACAAGTGAATTTCTGCAAAGAGTGTGGAAATCATGTCAAGCGCAGAAGCTCTGACGGCTTCAAGAGTGGAGGAGAGAGCATGCAGATGTGAACCAGTGTCAAGACTGCAGACATCTTTCATTCTGCGTGCAAGGACTTATATCTTGCGTTTTCTTTTCCTTCTGTATTGCATGAATTTGTCAGATGGTTCAGAATCAATTCACGAGAGCACAGAGCGGTTGGGAAATGGAGTGAACAAACTCAGAGAAGAAACCAGATCACGGATGAATGGCATGTTTGATTTCTTCAACCTTTCACGGTTGTGGAAGAAAATTTTGAAAAAAATTGTATGTATTTTATTGAGACTTGTAATTCTTCTCATGATCAAGTCGTGTTTGCTTTAATGCATATGGCAAAGCAGCCAAAGAGGTGTTTTTTGGTGAAAACAAAGGGGGGAGATGTTGGAGTCCAGGGCATCCCTCTGGGCGCCCTGGGAAGTCACAGACCTCGGTAGAGAGGCCTGGGACCCAAAAAAGAGGGTCTGGGGTCTGTGCAGGGGGATTTGCCTGGCACAGAGCCCAGGAAGACACAGGCTTTGATTTTGGTCCATGAGAAAAACATCCAACAGAGAGAAGAATTGCAGGTCACAAAGGTGTTACTGAGAGTAGTGTAGTTATCACTGTGCAGAAGATTTTGTAGTTATGGATTTTTAGAATGTAGATGCAAAGGGACAAGATGGTGATTTTAGGGCGGTGCCCTGGGTTCTTCTTCTTCTCCCTTGGCATCCATCTTCTGCAGTGACGTGGGCACAAAATAGTTTCAGTGGATTGGATCAAAGTAGAAATGACCGTGTTAGTATAGGTGATAGGCATTGGCACAGAATTGTAAACAATGGGTACGTAGTTATCTGTATAAGAGGTAGCGACCTCCCATCACAGGGGGGAGTCGCCTTGTGTCCGAGCTGCTGTGAACACCATGGCCGGACACAGAGAATTGTAAGATAAGAACTAATCAACAACGCGAGAAACCAGAAAACCAAGACCTTGAGACTCCTCATCATTCTCGCGCCGAACACCGAGCACCGAGCTCAGCACAGAACACAGAGACACAGAGTCAGACAGCAGACCCTAAATCCTTCAGAGGTCAAGAGGGAAAATCACTCCCTTCGTGCCCACACGAACCACCAGCCAGCCTTGGAATCTCGGGTGAGGAAACAACCGGATTGAAACCCCGAGAGATGGTGAGAACTCTTCACATGCAAGTTGTTTCAGCGTACCCAGTATAGCATTTTACACAGGCATGTAGAATGCACTTTATACACAAAAAATCTTAAGTGCATCTGTGGGACTGAAATAAACAGTGTTCTACTCTATGCTTTTAATACATACAGAAAAATGTACCTTAGGCAGTTAGAAGATAAATAAATGCTCAACAGAAGGCATGTGTGGTGCCAACGTTTATCAAACTGCATAATATAAATGTAAAATATATTAACAATACATAGTGGCTAGCAAATTTGATAATTTATTTAATTTGGTATTTTTATGACTGGTTTTGCTACATTTTGACAAAAAAAATCCACACTTGAAAAAAAATTCTGCAGATCATGATTTAAGAGTACCTTTGTGACAAAATCTTTCAGCTGTACATTGCACACAGTATTTTAAAAAGAACTCTTGATAATTATGGGAATCCAATACTAGCATATAGACATGTCAGTATTAATCAGAGAAGAGCTTTAATACGTGTGTAATCTAGTTGACCAAGGCATTTTCAAGATGTATGTCAGCTTTGAGGATACTGCTGTTTATATTTTGTGTTTCCATTTGTATACAGAAAGTGACAAGCTGCCATTAGCATGAGTGACAATTTGAAAAATGTTAGTTTATTTCCTCCTTTTAACTGTAACAGAAATTGAGTTACCGCTTAGCAGCAAAGATGGGTGTAAAGCAGCAAAATGTGTGTTAAAGTGTTTAGTAACTATTATCTCTGATAAAAGTCTGAGGTCCATAAAGACAGTATGCAAAATGTTAGTACTTCCCCGTAATCTTTAGTGTGAGAACTCAGTGGTTTTTGCTACATTATATTCTGCTTATTCTGATTTTGTCAGAACGGCTCCACTGCTGACCAGCCCCAAACCCCCAACAACTACTGAGCATCAAAATCTGCCTTTGAGCAGTGAGAGAAATACAACTCCTCTGACCTCCCCCATGTGCTGTAATGCCTGACTTATGAATATCCCTCCAGCAGCCACTTCCACCCATACACGTTCTGCATGAGCGTTTACTGCCTTCCATGAAGTTCAGAAATTGGGGCCTTAGAGTTGAATTTCTTGTTACAGCAGGAGCTGATTTGTATTTTATGGAATCCTACGTACTTTAAGCACTGTAAAACAAGGGTAGATGGTTTACCTTCATGTAACAAATAATCAGTTCTGAAGTTAATGTGCAAAACTCATGCAACTTGAAGGTAATGAAGGGTGTGCTTATCAAAAATCTTGTCAAAAAGCTGTTACAAACAGTTTTTTGAGACCTCCAATATTAAGATTACTTGACGCTACTGCTAAACCAAGCTATTTTAAACTGAAGAAATACATGGGGTGGGGAAAGAAAGAATCTTATAAATAGCTGGTTTATTTTTAGCTCAAAACACATCACTGCTGCAAATGCCACTGGAAGGCTGCAGCAGGCCCCAGTTCACCATAGTTTCACTGTTGACAAATTCTGATACACATAGTCTGATGTCCTCCCATCACGTTTAGAATTACAAAACTGCAGTTTAACTTCAGAATTTAATTCCGATGTTTCAGTAATGCATCAGTACTGAAAATTATGGGGAAGGAGAGAACTGACCTCAGACACTGCTGCAACAGTTAAGCTTAGATTATTACCTATCGAGTAATGGACTCAGACACTGTTCACATTAGAGCACCTCGGAAAACACTATTTTTGGGTAGTAAGCAAGTTGTAAGTACATCTTTAAAAACGTACTTCTAATATAAACACATTTTGTAAGTATTTCACATAAATTAAACAACTGCAGAATGCATTAACTGCACAGACAGAATGGAAGTTCAAGCAACACTTCAATAACTGCAAGACTACTTCAAAATTCAAGTTACATTTCCATACTCAGTATTACTTTGCAAATATTATTTATGATAGCACAGTTTTTTTAATAACATGAGAATACATGGCAGAAATCATGTGATATTTTTAAGTGAATCTGGCATTACCCCTCAGTACACATCTGGTAAACCACCTAAGTTTGGGGTAAATCAATGTATCAACAAGAAAGCAGAGAAAAGTCTGCCACTTCAGCCATCCTAGGAGAATCTATTTTCAACAAAAAGTTGACATTCGTGTTGAAGTACTTCAGACTGTGGTTATATTCTCAGCAGTCTTCAAGGTCTTGAGACAGGACAAAAACCTCCTCAAGAGACTACTGTAGGCAGTAGAGGTGTTGCCAAGATCATGTTCTTTTACATATATTCTACTGATCCCAATTCGAGAAGGTACTTCAGTATGCACGTACACTGAAAGCTTATAGATTCAGTGCCAGTACTGCAGCTAACAGGATGATGACCTAATACTGCTGACTGTAACAGCCTTTCCTTAAAAATACAGTGTAAGAAATGTTAGCATAAACTGCTGCAAAAAAAGAAACCCTTGAAGGCATGCAATTACTTCATACAAATATGTGTAAACACGGAGGAGACCTGTCCCTGCAGCAGTTTCTTTCAGTGCGTGGCTCCACAGGGGTTGACAGAGGTCTGGCAGCCCATGTTGTGCCCTGTCACCTGAACCTTGAACAGCGTCCCGTCCGCACACATGCACAGCTTGAAGCGCAGCCAGTTGCCGTTATTGAACTGTTCCCCGTGAGAAGAACTTGGCAGTTGTGACGGGCTGACCATCACAGTTCCGTTCAGGATGATGCTGTTTTCCTAGTAAGGAGACAGGAAAAAAAAAAAAAGAAGTTGTAGAATTACAACTTCTAATGTAAATAAGGCATATTGTTTTTGAGAAGGACAAGCTGGTTTAATGGATAAATAACACGTCTAGGATGGCTGTAGAATCAACAGTAAAAAAAAGGTATGTATGCAAATGTATAATTTTTTAATAACAATTACAGCAATGCCTGTGGATTTCTTGACTATATACAGCAATGTACTTTGCTATTTCAGTGGTGTATTGATATTGAGAAAGACAGCAGTAGGGTGACTTTCCACTTTACATTCTTATTAGCAAATGCAGTAAATATAAAATATGGACATGAAACAGGAAAGAGTGTTTGAATTCATGCATGAAATTCATTCACATTTGAAAGTGCATATACCTTTATTTTTATCCTTTTTTTCCATCGTTCTATATATACTACCATCTTAATCTCCAAAAATCTTAAAGAAATGCCAGTGAATCTTAGAGCAGCAGCACAGAATGCTCCAAACTATATGCTCTGCTCTTCTGGCAAACATTGCCATCCCTGGTTAAGCTTTCAGAGGAGATTAACTTCCTTTGGTATTCATGCCAGTACAGAGGCCAATATATTAGCTTTAACTGCGTTGTAGGTTTTTGGTGTCTTAATAGCGGTAAATCAATATTACCTGGAACTATTCAACCACTACTTAACTGCAAAGTAATAAACCATCTATTTAAATCCAAATGACTTCTGTGCATGAGTAATTTTATAAAATTTGAAATGACATAAAGCTACATCAGTTTACTATCAGCCTAGATTTGAAACTAAGCTGTTAGAAGAATTGCTTTAATTTGAAATACTTACTGCTTTAAGTTCCATGTTTCCACCCATTCGAAACTCAATTGTCTTGCCTGTGATGAAAACACCTTCATTTCCCCGGACAATGGCACGACCATCAACCTTTATGTTTAGATCGCTGGTTGCATTGCTGGTAATCTAAGAACATAACCAAAAAAGCTGTATTACACCTTAATGAAAATGTGCTACTTGCATTTGTCTGAGTAACTTTAATTACCGTAAGAGTAGTGCTGTGCAATGTAATAAAAACCTTGAATGTACTTTTTGCCCTTCTGCCATTAGCTTCTGCATATTTGTTATTTCCCACGTTCAGTTTCAAAACAAGATCAGTGAATTTTGGAAGGTATGTGAAATTAATTTTTCTTGTATAAAAAAAACCAAATTTATATGACAGTTTTATGAGATACACAGCTAACACTTGTACCAAATACAGGCTTCCTGTTAAGACAGATGATGTAAATTTACCCCTCATTTTCACTTAACCTGTTCCTCCTGTGTATTCATAGTTGTGAGTGGTTTTTCTGCAACACGATTGCTCAGTGTTTCCAAAGGCACACTCAACCCTCTATAAAACCACTAACCCAACTCTACTTTTACACAAACAAACAATGGGCTGTATTCTTATTACTTACAAAAGATAAGAGACATACCCTCTCTGTAGAGGCCTTTTGTACATTCAATATTTTAACTCCATTTGGCAGATGAAATTCATGGGTTTCATAGTCGGTGCTGAACAAAGTATTTTGTGTTCGTGGGTCAACAAATTCCATGCCAATATCGCTGGTAATAGAAGTTTTGTCTTTTTCCACGCTAAGCTTGGTTGTTCCTTGCTGAAATACAATCTTCAGAAACAAAGTCATGAACTTAATGATGTTTCAAATTAGCAATGTGAGTGTAATTCTCTAGTGTTGCTCACAAACTTTCAATTCATGTTATAACTTACAGGCTGATTATTCCCAGTGATCACCAAGTCTTCATTCCGTCTCCCTCCTACAGTGCTTTTATATAAGGGATGTATAACACCCATGTCAGACACTTGCTTAAACCGCAGTAAGCCACTCTCATGGAATTCCATACTGTCACAACCATTGGGACCAATTCTTACCACTGCCCAGATAACCAGGGTAATCTGAAAGAGAAACACATTTTCAATCATCATGTTGATTGTTCGGATCTTCCTACCACAATTATTGTATTAATTAGATGTTTTATTTGAACAATTATTAATGTCAATGTTTAAGTGAGGTTTAAGTATGAGTTTACTGTAGTCTGTTCCTATTGAAAACATCATAACACATTTAATTATGAAAAGCATTTAAAATTATTTTTAGACTTATTAGAAACAGTAGCTAAAATTATTTCTATATATATAAAATGTTAAATTGCATCCACAGTTACATCTTTCTTTTGTTTAAGGGTAACCACTGACTAAACAGATTTCCTGAACAGTTCAGCTTGGTATATACTTAACGTTGAACTGCAAGAATGCATCCTCAGAGATGGATGTGCAATTACAAAAAATAATTTATTATTTCTCATTGACCAAGCAATAAAAATGTGGTTATTAGAACAATGAAGTTTTAAAGTGCAGTACCTAGTTAATTCTAAATGTTCACATACAGCTCTGTAATGTAAAATATAACCATATTTTATATGCCATATATCCTGAATTCATATGTACTAGTAACACTTCTCATGGGGTGACCATGATAACCGAAATAACCGTGCCTGAATTGACACCATTCTTCCATCTAATCTTGCTCAGACTACAAAAGAACTAAAAAGAAAGGAGAAAAGTGGGAATCTCCTTCAGTACATTATAAGTCCTTGGCCATCCTGGAAGTTTTATTTTTTTAGTGAACTGTCAGAATGAAACACGACCTAATGTTACTTACGCTATAGCTATTATACTCACAATCAGATTGATGACGGCCAAAATAAAAAGAACAACAATCACACATATGGCCAAGTTGCCTTTCCTGCCACGTAACCCTGTCTTATGGAGACGGTCTTCATCAATTGGAATGTATCCTGCTTTGAAGTTGCTGTTGTGCTCCTTATTAACGTTCCTGCGTTCCACAGCCTTCTCTCGCATAGACTTCTTCACCGGGCCGTTAGAGCTTTGCTGTAACACAGGGCATGGGTTAGCTTCAAAAGGCACGTAAATTAGCTACAATGACACACACATATGTATGCAAACAATGTAAACTGACTAGTGGAATATACTGGATATTATGTTGAGAATAATTTTTCCGTCTGCCACCCTGCTGTCAGAATACACACTTAGAACCACAGCAACCTCTGCTAACATAATGACTAAATTTAAAATCCAGATACTTTCAGACAATATATGACTTTAATATTTATCATGGCAGATGGGAATTATTAATTATATTGTTACAGTTAAAAACCTAAAACCAGCTACCAAGAAATTCATCAAGTTTTTACCTCTCAGAAATGATACAGGACATAATCCTGCACGTCATCTGCCAGTACACAGGATTTTAGTTCCCTCCGTGCTCATATGTGGTAGACTCTCAGTGACTATTCAAGAAGAGCATGGTGGATACAGTTTTTAAATTAGTTTGACAGTACAGGGTTTGCATTCAACTCCTGTTGCTTGCATGCAGCATCGAGAAAGATACTGTGAGGCTTCACACCTGGCATGGGGAACTTGGCCGGAGTGGCTTTCGTGTAATAATCTGAAGTTATGACATTGTAAGGGATTTCCTCTCAATGTAACAAATTAATAGAGGAAACTCTTGTACATATTTGTAGTGAAAATAAATCTTTAATGTATCTTTGTAGCTGTCCAAAACGGAACGGTTTGTTATTTAGGGATTCACATGTTCAAAGAAGAAGCTTGATCTTTTGGACGGAATTAAGTTTGTTCACTTGAATCCTAAAGCTACACTTAAGTGACTGCACTTGCACGTCTACGCTGAAGTAGCAACACCGTGTTTTCTTCTGCTGCTGAAGAGCTAAGAGATAGTACTGAGAAAGGTGCTTGACATGACAAGTTTATGGAGATGTTCGGGCCCCGTGTGGCCCTGCAGAGCACACACGACCTGCGGGCCCCGGGGCACCCGCCGCCTCCCGCCCCGGCCAGAACCCTGCGCCTCAGTGCAGTGCCGGGCCCGCACCATTGCCGTCTGTGGCACACCCACGCCTCGGGCAGCACGGCGCCGCTGCGGGCCGCCCCGCCCCGCCCCGCCCGGACAGCAGCCTCGGGCCGCCTCTCCCCTCCCCGGCCGAGCGGGTCCCGCCCGCTCACCGCGGGCCTGGTCCCCCCTGACCCCGGCGGGGACGGCGCCGCCGCCCTCCCGTGCCCGTGTCCCGCCGCGTACGGACCTGCTCGGGGCCGGCCGCCGCCATCTTGCCCCGCCGCCGCCGCGCGGGGCCCGCGGGCGCCCCCTGGTGCCGCTCCGCGCGGCGGGTCCCCGCGCCCGCTGCCGTTACCCGGCAGCGTCACCTGGCGGCCGCGGGCCGTACCCGCTCCTCGCTGCCCCTCTCCGTTACCGTGGCACCGCCGCCGCCGGCCGTACATCACCATCGCGGCCGTACGGGCCCGGGGCAGGGGCACCGGGCCGGCTGTACCATCGCTGGTAGACCCGCGCCGCCCGAGGAGCGCTCCCGGAGCGACATCGAGCCAACGCAACACCCCCAAGAGCGAGCTAACATCCTGCCATGGCCAGAGACTTAAAGAGTTTGGTGGGCGCGGGGAGCGCCCGGGAGCTGCAGGAGAAGCTGGAGAACTGGCATCAGGAGTACGAGGTGGGTGCCGGCGCTCCCGGGCCAGGGCGGCCGCCGCCGGGCGTTGCAGTGGCTGGTTTGGGCCCCGTCCCGCGCCCCTCACACACCTCTGAGTGCCAGCCCCGGCTTTTTGCCTCTTTGCCCTGAAAACAAGGGCCGGAGGTTGAAAGTGAGGTTTGAGGCACACTGGCTCTAAACAGGAGAGAGCGTTGGAGTAAAAGAGCAGCAGGTGAAAAGGACCCGGGGCGGGCTTGTGCTCAGGAGAAACCGGCCGTGGGCCAGAAACGGGCAGGAGAACGGGGGGGAAAGAGGTGCTGAGGCGGAGAACGGGCTATCCAGCACCCCAGCCCTTCTGGGAGGGGAAAGAGGCTGCTGCAAGGCCACACGGCCCCGAGGGGTCAGAACGGGACTGAGGGAAGAGTTTCGGCTGCAGAGGGAATGTAGTGGAATCCAGGGAGTGACAGGAAACTGAGGAGGTGAAACAGTGGAAGAAATAGAGAAGGTGTGAAATTAGGGAAAGAGGAGGCGGAGGAACATGAAACTTGTCAGGTGTGACTTTGCTCAGTGGAAAATCGTGACAGAGTTTTCACTCCTGCATCCCCAGGTTTCTGTACCTTCAGGATGTAGATGGGGCTTGTGCTCAGGTCAGGAGCCTGTAACCACCTGCTGTGTGCTGTGCTTGGTGAGGAAAGAGATGCAGCGTTTCCAGGGAAAATCAGCTATTTTCTTTTACTTTATGGTTGGATAGGAGTTACAGTTACATAGCCAGTGTAACTCTCTGCAGGATTCATGACAAAGGACAATTTTAGGGAGTTTGAGAGTAGCTGGTAAAGCTACCACAGAGGAGGAACAGTGCCGTGCATTTCAAAATCTTGCAAATGGATGGTGAGGTAGACCTTAGGAGGGCTGAGCAGCAGTGGGGGCTGACCCCTCCATCATGAGTTGGTTGGGAATAGTCTTTCAGGTCTTGGAAAATGAAGATGAACAGTTTCAGGCTGCTGTTGCAGGAAAAGAGGAGCTGGCAGATGGAAACACTGTGTTATGTTGCTGTAATGAGCTGGAAAAATGCACTTTTGTAGCTGTGTTCTTGTGAAGGTGAGCAGGTTGACAGTGCTCCCCCAAGGCCCGAGGAAAGCATATTGCAGCAATCAAAACACAAGCTGATGGGCACATGGGTGGGATTTTCAGCTCTTTTGGAAGCTTGTAAAAACCATACGGAGTCATTAAAACCTGAAGACCTAGAGAGTGATCTATGTGGAAGGTGATACACAGGTTACAGATAAAGATTAAGGAAGGAAGTAAAAAAGTGTGTATTCTTCTGGCAGGTGTAGTTTAAATTGCAAAATTTTCAAAACTGCATTTGCTGAACGTGATGTAGTTTTGTTGTTTCCTAGGCATAGTTCTGGGTTTTGCTCCTTCAGTAGTATATGTTTCAGTTTGTAACTCTTAAAAATCAGGTGAAATTGCGTGGAGACTTCATGTGACTGCTGACAAAGCAAGATAAGAGCCTTTTCCTTGTATGTGTTATTTCAGCTAATATGGAAAACCAGATTTTGTTTTTTTTCTTTTAATCCGACAATCTGCTAGATTATTATTTTAATAACTGTTGAAAGATTTTAACCCAGATTCATAATTTCTATGATTCTTCTTTTAGAGATACTTGTGGTTGCAGCATCTTTATAAATGAAAAGGAGTATGTTTTCTCAAGTAGTGAATTATCTGAGTGATAGAAGTCCTGATGCATTGTTCATTTGCCTATTAAAAATGTGAACCTTAAAAAATGAGTATTCTAATGCATTCAGTAAGGAAAGGTTGGAAAGATGTAATTACAGGGGGGAAAACGTCGTGATTGTAGCTTTAAGTAAGAAAGCCCACACAGATGTAGTAATGCACATTCATTTACAGTTGAATTCCAGTGGTGAAAATCTGACCCGATGCTGTAAATTATTAGAACTGAACACTGCGATTCAAAAGCAGCTCTTCTCAATTCTCAATGAAATATCTCAAGAAGGTAAATCAGTGCCTTGTCTAATTACGAACATGTTTCACATATGGCATTTTTTCCAACTCTGGCTCTTTCTGTAAGTGTTCTCACCATTTCTTAATGTGTGTGTTTTTTTAGAAGACTGTCCAGCAGTAAAAAGCTGTCTCCTGCCAAAAGTATGCTGTTCTGCTTCAGGAGGTCAGGTGTGTAAGAAACTTATTTTAAGGGAATAGAACTACATGAATTGATACCAGCAGAAGATCTTTAATGACTTTCTGTTAATATTAGCCTCTCTCTCAGATTTTACTTAATGAAATATATCCTTAGTTGCTTCAGGAGGAATTTGCTTTGTATGAGAAGAAGTCTGTGTTATTATACTGCTTTCCTCTCCTAGGTAAAGATTTGATATTTACATTTACATTTACATTTGCAGAGACATCATAAAAATGCCATTTTTAAAATGTTTATGAGATATTTGTGCCATATCTCTTTTAGAAAAAATGACACTGTGGAAATACATGTGTAAACTGAAGGTGTGCATAAACTCTATGCATTAATTTGTGAGCTCCTTTTATTTTCTTTTTTAAAGAAAAAAAACCTCTAAGATTATCTTAACACTATATTATTTCCTGGAGTGTTAAAAAAAGAGAAGTGTTCATGTGTGTTGTAATACCATCGTGCTGCTGCCATGATATTTGGAGTTCGTATGTATTTGGTGTTTACTGAAGGGGTTGTAATACTAACAGTTTGGCAGAAAAGACAGATCTGTTGTGGCTTTCTGCTTTGAAAAAAATAAGAGAGTTGGCTAATTCAGGCTAGGGGAGGATCTTCAAGATCCTGAGATTTGAGAGTGATGTCTCCAGGTTCTTTGGTTTCTCATTTTTACACCTGCTCTGTCAAAACCTTTCACAATTAAAATAAGATGAATAAAAAGTGATATCCTTTAAGAGTCAGAGTCTAGTATAATGCAGTAGAAGGGTTCTGCCAAAACGTCCCCAAAACACAAAATAACAATGTAATTAAATGACAGTACACCAGGCATACCAATTACAGATTTGTCATTGCATGTGACATTCAAAATTTAAAGAAAACCCTGTTGCTCAGTTACTTATTTAATTCCAGTTCTAGTAGGCCATTCTATGGGTTGTAAAAGGCAGCTGCATGTATAGTAAGTAGTGTGCTTTCTGGAATGATAATACTTGTCTCCTGTGTTCTAATAACTTTTTCTGTTGTTTTGTGTACATGAATTCTCAAAAAGTTTATTTGAGTTGGTGATGTAGTCAATCAGAAGTTGACTAACTGGAAAAAACCAACTGTGCAATACATCTGCAAAGTGCTTTGTTCTGATGACTCAGGCAGTAAATCTGCATATGCAGACCTTCCATAATTTCTACCATGAGGTATAAAATAAGTGAATCTATTTCTTTATATAACTGAGTCTTTGTTTGCTGTGCTTGAAAAGTATTTCTTATGTCTCAGAGAGAATGCAATTGTTTTTGTTCTCAGTTTCTTTAGAAATGGTAGTTGATGAAATATTTAGAAATACATCTGCCCATAATGCTATAGTATTTTGCTGAGAGAATCTATAAGGTAGAACATTCAAGCAGTGTGACTTCATTTCCTGGTAGGATCCAGCTGGGGGAGAGCTACAGCTGAAAGATTTGGCCTGCAAACTGAAATGTCGACTGCGAGACCTGGAAGAAAAACTAGCTGAAACTCGTGTAGAGCTCTGCGAGATGGAAAAAGAGTAGGGAAATCAACTGCAGTTCTTTCTGTTTGCTTTTTGTTTTTCAGCAAGCCATGTTTTTCTCTTGACATCTAAATATTGATGGAGATTTATAAAATGTTTCATTCCTGGCCTAAAACCAGAGTTTCAAAATGCATCTAAGCTCTATATCATGTGTATGTATCCAATGAGGGGTACAAATGATACTGTCACACCCACATTCATAAATTGACTTGGTAGGTTTTGCTTCTGGCAGAGGTATTGAAAAACATTCCAGTATTCTACATAAAAAGGATTTGTATAGTCCATGACAATCCCATGTGGAGCTACAGTCTATGAAATGTTGCATGCTGAATAAACCCTAAATAAAAAATCAGTTGAGTAGCTATAGTGTAACATTTATTGAAGGACCTACAACATGTCACAATTAATTATGCAATGTAATTGGTATGTAAATATCCGAGAAGATAAAAGCCACTGTCATAAGATGGAGGCAGAGGGTTGGATTTCCAAATAAGTGACTAGACCCGAACAGCTTTTGCTTAGTTGCATAAAACATATTTTGTGGAGCACTACAATATAAAAATAACTAAATTGCTTCAGATACAAATTCGTGCAGTTATTACCAGTTCCAGGGCCATTTAAGAGGTAGCTCCAAGTGGCAGACACATTATCATGCATCCTATTAGCATGAGAACAATGATTATTCACAAGTCTTGGGTCAGTACATTAAGTGATATAAGTTCACGCCCTTATTAAGTGATTCCAAGAATATCAGTTTGGATTTTCCCTGTGCCTATTTCTAGAACTCATTTTCCCAAATCTAATTTTCTTTCCCAGTTGTCCTTTCTAGTAGAATTCTTTAGTCCTCTTTAGCCCTACTGTTCCTGCTAGAAGTCTTCCCTGAAGGAGCTGACTAAGGATGGAACTGGGCAGTCTTTTCTCTTAGCAGATGTTGCTGGCCTTATTACCTGTGGTCATCTCAGTCAGCCTGCTCCTTAAAAAGGTGGAACAAGAATCTTGTCAATTGATAAGTGTTAGAGCTTTTGTTGGTTCAGATCCCCAAAAATCTCACCAGGGTCCTTCAGTAAAGAGAAGAAAGGACAGAGTGAATACCTTCAAAATAAATAGAAAACATATTTTTTAATTTTTTCCTTCCACTTTTGGTAAGAGGAAAGCAACAGTAATACCAGTGTTTGACGGGAAAACAGAGATGTTGGGATAGTTTTTAATATGAAGTAAGAGTAAAGGACAAAAGATAAACTTGCTTCACTGGTTGTCTGCCAACCTTTAAGAAACACTCCTTTTGGGGACAGCAGGAGAGGAATTGTTAGCTTTGGTATTACTTGAATAATACCTGTGATATCCTTTGGCTGAGTAATACATTGCAGCAAAGAAAGGAGCCCAAGAACCTGATAGAAGAAAATACCTAGGTTCTTAATCTGTAGGAAAGAAAACTGAGCTGGTTTAGTTAACATCTTAAATATGAGAAAGAAATTAGTCTTTTAGACCTGATCATCTGAGCTAGTATAAGGACACCAAATGTTAACCAGTGATTTTTCCTATAGCATGGAGTGCTATATCCATCCTCCTGCCACAATACACTTATGCAATTTGAAGTAAGATCAAGGGTCTGCTTTGTTTAATTTGTTTTTAAACTCTTGATTTTTCCTGTATTTCAGGATAAGGAAAGCATACTGAAATTATTCAGCTAGCATACGGAGCTTGCTCAATAATTTTCCACTTTAATCTGCTTCTTTGCATGTGTGTTGTAGGCTTGCACGGAGCTGCTCTCCTCGGCGGTGCTGTGTGAACAAGTCCTGCAAACGCTGCATTCCCTGCGACCCCTGTGATCCCTGCAAACCCTGCAGTCCCTGCAGTCCCTGCAAACCCTGCATTCCCTGCGACCCCTGCGATCCCTGTAATCCCTCTGCAAACCCTGCAAACCCTGCAAACCCTGCAAACCCTGTGACCCCTGCGATCCCTGCAAACCCTGCAAACCCTGCAAACCCTGTGACCCCTGCGATCCCTGCAAACCCTGCAAACCCTGCAGTCCCTGCAAACCCTGCAAACCCTGCAAACCCTGCAATCCCTGCAAACCCTGCAAACCCTGCAATCCCTGCAAACCCTGCAAACCCTGCAAACCCTGCAAACCCTGTGACCCCTGCGATCCCTGCAAACCCTGCAAACCCTGCAAACCCTGCAAACCCTGCAATCCCTGCAAACCCTGCAAACCCTGCATTCCCTGTGACCCCTGCGATCCCTGCAAACCCTGCAAACCTTGCATTCCTTGTGACCCCTGTGATCCCTGCAGTCCCTGCAAACCCTGCATTCCCTGTGACCCCTGCGATCCCTGCAATCCCTGCAAACCTTGCATTCCTTGTGACCCCTGTGATCCCTGCAGTCCCTGCAAACCCTGCATTCCCTGCGACCCCTGTGACCCCTGCAATCCCTCCAATCCCTCCAAGTACCTGCAGTCCCTGCAAACCCTGCAAACCCTGCAATCCGTGCATTCCCTGTGATCCCTGCAATCCTTGTGATCCCTGTGATCCCTGCAATCCTTGCAAACCCTGCAGCCCCTGCAGTCTTCCTGTCAAGATCTGTTCACCTGCCCAGTGCAGGCGGGCCAATGCTTCTCGTCGTGCCTGCCTCATAGATCGCTTTAACTTCATTTATGCTAAAGATCGCCTGGATGCAGAGATCTTGTTGAAGAAATATATCTGTGACACAGAGATGGTGCAGAGGATAATATATGTTGCAGCTCTGGTGAGGAAGAAATAGTATTTCTTATTTTACAGGCTGGAGGGTGTATTGTAAAACACTATGTCTGCATTGGGTTAAATGGTGGGTAAATTAGCATTTCTGTCAAGCCCAGAGAGGAAAAGCTTTCTTCCTTTTTTTTATTTTGATTTTTCTTTCTTCCCCTCACACTTCTACTTTGAACTCTCAATGTAGTGTCCTACCTGACGTGTTCCGAGATTGGAACAGGGTCAGTGATTTATTATACAGGTGCTAAAAGAAGACCAATTTGGTCTGAAAAGTAGATGCTGCCTGCAGTGATCAACATTGCCTTAGAAAAATTCTTTTGGGAATGCTGCATTAAATACTACAACACTACAAAGCTAAAAATCTTCCCATATCATGTTTTCCTTATGCTTGTAGCTATGTGCTGTTTTAATTTAATTGGGTCCCTTGAAACCACCTAGATACCCCACATTTACCATGAACTCAGTTTGAAGAAAATTGTTTTCATTTTTTCTGTATTTAATCTTCTTTTCTATAAAAATGATGTAACACATGTGTTAGAGAGGCAGCATATCTTAATGTGTGTGATCCCAAGCACATTTAACTTATTGAAGATTTTTTCTTTCAACAGTCATTCAGTTTATACGCTCCAATTCATCCTCTTTTCCCAAAAAATGAGGTGTTCCTGTCTTACATGTAGGGCTGCGGGACATAAAATGCTGTTACTCATGATATCTTTGAATGTGATTGCATTGATCATGGGTGTGTGATGGAATCCTGTGCAAATATAGAAAGTTAGGTGGGAAGATTTTCAATCGTACCTTCTGCAAATAAATTGCAGTCAATCAAAGAATTCATTCCCAATGAGTTAACTTTCTCCTTTACAGCAGTTTATTATATTCCTCCTTATTATGATGACAGTGGGTTAAATTAATTTTTGCAGATAACTGATAAAAATTAATCTAGGCCTCCTGTGTTTAACTAGATGTTCTTTATATTTGCAGGAATCTTTCCGTGCAGCAAAGAAAGCCTTCCAGAAGATCAAAATACGTGTAAAAGAGACTTTGGCTGTAGATCAGTGCCGGAGACCTGCAGCACTTGAAATTTCTGCCCTGCATTATATAGCTTGCCACGAGGAGCTGTATGATGTTTGTTGCAGTGTCCAGGTAAGTCAAGGGCAGTGGTGGGAAAGTGATGTGGTGATCTCTTTCAGGAGCTAGTAAATTCAGAATATGTAAACTGAAGGAGAAAAAAGTTACTGTATAGACTTTGTCTTGTAGCAGTTTACTTTCCAGAACAACATTGCTAGGACTAGTGTATGTGTGACTTAGTAAAAGCTCGTTTGTTTGTAGCAGCACATTCTTTCTGAAGTTATTGTTTTCTGGAATAATCTAGGGCAACATGAGCTTTTTGTACCGATTTTTAAATGTAGAAAGCTGAGAGGCATACTTAGGGGTGATTTCTATACTTGCTTGTGAATAAAATTGTTAGCGAGTGCAAATTACCCCTGTATTTTTATTTTCAGGAAGTTATTTGCTGCATCAACGTGAACCCAAAGCTTCCAGGTCCAGAAAATGTTGATTTCAGTGTGATCAGCTGTTTCATTCGAGTGTTGTGCCGTTTGGCTTTTCAAATGCAGACACTCTGTCCTCCTCTTGATGTTGCCTCCGGTGCTGATAGCGAACTTTTCAACAGGAGAATGTAAGAAATCTTTATATTCAGTCAGACTCTTACCATTAAATGTTGTGTAGCCTACTTGTTTCCTAATTAATATAAAAATTTAAGATTTCTAAACATTAATTTGGGCAAAAACCCCTGGCCTGTAGTGAATGTGGTATATCTTTAAGGTTTAGGATAGTGTATAAATGCCAGCATGTACACAAGTGTTAACAATTTTTTTAGTGAACAGCAGAGCAATTTTCTGGATAAACTTCAGTCTCAAGAGCATATTTAATTTATCATTTAAGAAGATAATGATCATCAGATTTCCCTGTTTAGTCTCTATCTGCCTTTTTAAAGATGTTTGCATCTTTGTTCCTCCTTACTGGCCTGTTCTGTAAAAGTCATATTTACTGAGATCTGGCAGTTGATGTTACTGGGATCAACATGTTTGCCGCAACCTCCCGGCTGCAGCTGCTGTATAACATACAAGTATTAATATGGTCCCACCTCTTCTGGTTAAGAGCTGAGCAAAACCAAATCTGCCTTTTAAAAATGTGAATTTTGTTTTAAAAAAATTCACACCATGGCATAGGTTTGGTTTGTTTTTGTTTTTGTTTTTTTTTTTTTTTTTTTTTTTTTTCTGTTGGATCAAGCTGCTTTTTTAGCAGGCAGAGAACAGGGTGCTTCCATATTGTCTAGAAAATTCATGGGATTGATAAGTCATAAAAAATGGCTCTCAAAAGCAAAAAACCTTACATCACTAAGGAGGTTTCCAGTAATACAATTTAGAATAGAATGGGACCCAGGTGGTGAAGAGCTTGAGAAGTCAAGGAGAGAAAGAGAGAAGATGAAAGTAGACTCTTGATAGGAGAGTGCAAAGTCATACAGGACTACTCAAAGATCCTATTCAAATATGGGAAAGTTAGCTTTTGACACTCAAAGCTATTGGCCTGATTAAAAAGCACCAACACTGTGGTATAGTCTTGGGATGCCTTCTCCACCTATTTGGTGTGTATGGCCTTAAAAAAACACATCTAATATGTTTTTGTGTGCTGCTGTGGGAGACACATACTCCCATCTTTCTGTCTATCTATCTAGATAAATGTGGCATATGTGTATGTTTACATGTATAGCATGTATATATGGCACACAGAGATGGAGCAAAACTTGTAGAAATTAAAATATCTCTGTTTATTGTGTGATAGCATTCTATAAAGGGCCAGGTAAACATCATTGTACCCTATGCCTTGCTTCATGCCTCAGGGTACAACATTGTTTTATATAACTTGCTATTGTAATACATTACTAAAGTATAGATGCACGGCTTTTAACTTTTTTTTAAAATTGCTATTTGGTATTTGTTCTGAGTTTGAATCCATAAAGCCAGATGTGTTATTTAGCCAATATTCCAGACTTAGAAAGTCTGGAATTAATTTTTCATAGCTAAAATGTCACCGTTTCATTATCAATATATGAGGATCTTGCTAATCAAGTTGCCTCATGTCTCATAAGATACTAGGAAGTAACTTTATAGTTGAGTATTTCTGCAATGTCCTTTATAGGGAGCTTGTTTTAGCAAGGTATTACAGGAAGAGGGGATGACTCTGTCTGCCAAATTGCTGCTCAGAAGGTGTAATCTGTCAGTGGACAGAGAGGCCCTGGTTTGTGTGAGGCTTATGCAAAAAGTAAGGTCTAGTGGCCTTCTGAAGTGTGAGATGGCTTTATTAGAATGTCTGTCAGTATAAGTAAATAGTATGTTCTGCTAAGTCTGTCTTCCAAGTCCATTTCTTTTACAGGATCACATAAAGAATACGTATTTTTGTGATGTGAAAAGACACTAGCACTGTAGCTGCTTTTTATCAGCACTGATGATTTGAAACGTACTTGTCTTTTGGCACTTGTATGCAGACATATGTTGTACTGTTTGTTTCAACAGGTACTATCGTAGTTGTGACTCAGATTTCACAGCTCCCTTTGTGGCCTATCACGTCTGGCCTGCTCTGATTGAAAATGATACTGTACTTGTGAAGGGAGAAGTAGTCACTAGAAAAATGGTTCAGGTATGTATTTTGTTAAAGGAATACGTTAAGGGAAGTCAGTGGATTTCAACACTGTTTTTAAAATTTAAAAATATAAGTTTTTAACTGTTCCCTATATGGGTGGAGTAGTATATCAAATATCAATTAGGTTTTAGTGCCTTATCCTGTACATAGGATGAATAGTTCCATTTTCCCTAGTGTATTAATTATGCAGATGTATGGTTGTTGTCAGAGCCTGTTCTAAGGAGAAAGCTTACTGTGTTTCCTCTCTTTCCTCAAACTTTGTCTCCAGCATGGCAAGTCTGCTTGCAGAGTCTGTCTTTATTAAGCCTTCTCTCTCAGAAGAAGTTTTTCAAACTCTTCTCTTGTAGTGTTATCGCAGAAGCAAACTTAGAAGCAGAAGCTGCAGCTGTGGCCGTCGTCTTGTGCCTGGTCAAGTAAGCCTCAGCTGAATGTTTGTAGTGTTAACAGCATCAAGTATTTTTACGAGGAATATAGGCAACCTGTTCAAAATGCTGGTATGCCACATATTCATTTCAACACTGGGAATAAATGCCTTTGCTCGATGGTCTTGAATGAGGTGAAGCTGAACTTACAGATAGTTATTGCCTGGTATAATGATCAGTAGAGATACTGTATGAGAAGCAGATCATAGTTAAATTCTCAAAAGTATCAACGGTGTATCTTGGAATGGTTTCTGCCTACTCCCCTTGTTTTAGTGCCCTTCTGAATAAATAATTGGATCATCTAGAAGTATTTCAGTCATTTTGGAGTACATATACAACACATAGGTCCTACCTCCTAGAATTAGTAACCTAAATTTACTCCTAATTTTCTAAATGCATCAAAGGAGTGGAAAATAAGTGTAGGGTGAGCAGGAAGGGAAGGTGGTACAACTAAGCTATATGAAACTTTAGCAAGTTCTGCATATGGTATGGTTACACAACATTTTTAATTATTTCTGTAAAAAATGTGTATATTTTTCTAGTTCTTTTCCCATCTTATTAAATGGAGATAGGTGCCCTCAACTTAAAATGGGAATATTGGAAATGTGAGAGGCTTTGGGTAGGGCCCAATTTTTTGTGTGTGTGCAGGCTGTGAAAAAAACCCTAGAAAGTTGTTGAACTTTGTAACAGTAGAGCTGCACTGATAGATACATGCAGATTTTCTGAATGTTGATGGGTCCCCAGATGGCTTTCTTGGGTACAGTTCTTTAGCACACCTGATTTTCCTTTTCTCTTCATCTTGCAGATGACTCGAAGCCGCAGTCTTTCAACAGTGCGGTTCAAACCTTTGTGTAAGTTGGTAACTTGGTTCCTAGGGACTCATGATATTCACATTAAGCCCTTGAATGATTGAACAAAGGAACAAAATAACATGTTGAACGTCCTTGATTCTAAAATACTTGCCCAAGTCTTAGTTTTAAATTGGGTAGCCCTTTTTTATATGTAGAAAAAGGCTAAGATTTCTGACCTGGAGATTGATTTGTTTTTTCACTCTACTTGGACCACTGTCATGGTTTCTCTCTGGTGGTTGTCTTCACTGTGGCCAGTGCTGTAGTAGTAAAACTTGCTTCCTTCCCTACACAAGAGACAGTTTGCTGCTGCACAGCTGCTGGCTTCCTGCCTTTCAAATTCCAAGGAGATGGCTAAGTGGTGACAGTGAAGTGAGGGATTTCAGGCAGTACGAATATGTGCCTATCTTGAAGCCAACCCAATTTAGAGCTTTAGAAAATATAGTTGCACTGAAATGTATCTTTTTCTTCCATAGGCCGCTAACATGTTCCTACGGTGCAGTGCCTCTGGATTCAACAACTTTGCTGGTGCCTTTTCTCTTCAGAAATACCTCAAATCTCTCAATAATGTGCATGACAATTGTCAAACTGAGTTTGTGTTCAGTGTGTTTTTTAGAATTATAGAAGGCTTATTTATAATTTTAGAATGAAAGCATGAGGCATGTCTACCACGGCTCAATAAATCCCTTACAATTGGCGCCCGAATAGCCAATTCCCCTTTCCCTCTTAAAACAGCTGTGTTGGGTTCGGGTCGCTAAGACGGCGGATCTCGGCGCTGCGCCTTGCTTCATCGGAAGGAGTCGTCAGGCCACTTCGCCCAGAGGAATACACCGGTATTCTCTGCCGATACGCGCTGCCGAAGCCTGAGGGTTGCAACGGTACCGAGTAAGCATGGACAGGCAAGCGGCGTATGAACTTTTTACTACTTTTCTTAGGAAGCGGGATATTAAGGGTGTAGATTTAGATAAAGATCTGCCAGCGCTTTTGGCGCATGCGCTCTCGTATGGGTTCTTTTCAGACCCTCATAGTGTTCATGATTTAGCTGAGTGGCGCAGATACGGAGATCGTTTGTGGGATTTAGTGTTAGATGATGATAAGCCAGCAAAAAAGATGAGTAAATTTTGGAAAGTAGTGCAGAATGCGTTACTTATGGTTCAGGCGGAAAAACGAGCGGCGGAAAGCGCTCGGTTAGCGCAGGCGCGAAACCGGGACTACGATCCTTCCGCACCTAATCCCCCTATGTTCGCGTCGGTAGAAATCCCAGAGGCCCCCCCGCCAGCTCCCCCTTTTCCTGCCGCTCCCCCGCCAGCTCCCCCTTTTCCTGATAATCCTGCCGCTTCTCCGTCAGCCCCCCCCTTTTCTTATAATCCTGCCGTTCCCGCGCCGGTCCCACCGTCAGCCTTGTCCGGCTTGCCGCCGGTACTCCCATCTGCCGTTCCGGTTCCGCTCGGACCACCCCCCCCTCCCAGTAATGCCACGGAGCCGTTCCCCGGTGCCCTGTCGGATATCGCGGAGGCTATGGCAAAAAAGAGAAGGGAGGCATGGGCAGCGTTGGCTAAGCAAGGCATTAATGACGGCGACTTAGATCTGGCAGCAGCGGCCCAGGAACAAGTTCCGGCAATGTCGCTGGCGTTCCCTGTCATTTTTCACCAGCGGCAAGGGGCGCCCCTAAGAGCGGACGTGACACAGTTAGATTGGAAACTGCTAGCACAGCTCCGTGCCACTGTAGCTCAGTTTGGGGTCACCAGCGAGCCCGCAAAACAGATGTTAGATTATCTTTTTAATTCCACGGTCTTGTTGCCCGGAGATATTAAAGGCATAGCTCGGTTAATATATACCCCCCACCAGAAAATACTTTTTGAGGCGCGCTGGAAAGAAGAAGCAGCCGCTTCTGTGGCTTTGCCGCGCCCTGCGGGAGATCCTCTTCAAGGAATTACATTAGATGAGCTCATGGGCGATGGTAACCACATTCCTTTAGAACAGCAGGCTGCGTTAGGACCGGAAAAGCTTAGAGAGGCTATGACGGTTGCAAAAAGAGCTATGGATAAAGTTCGCGATCCGGGAGGTCTCCCCATCTATATGGGAATTAAACAAGGTCGCGAGGAACCTCTTGGTGCATTTGTAGATAAGATTATGACTGCCTTATCCAAAGCAGGCGTTGCTGATCACATGCGTGATGCAATCCTGAAACAATGTGTTATTCAGAACGGAAATTCATCTACCCGGTCCCTTATCTCGACTGCACCAGAAGATTGGACTGTTCGTGACTTGTTAGACAAGGCTGCAGCACTCCCGGCTGGCAGTCAAGTTTTTATGATACAGGCATTAGAAAAGATAGGGGAAAGGATAAGTGAAGGTCTGAATAATCAGGCACAGGCTCAGCAACAGGTATTAGCTGCCCTTGCACCCCTTCAGGCCCCGGCAGTGCAGCGCCGTCCAGCTCCCACAGGAGCTCGGATGAAGTGTTTTCGATGTGGACGTACCAGACACATACGTCAGGAGTGCACCGCGACACAAGGCGACAATGGACTGGTATCTTCTTAATTCTTCAGAACTTGCGGAAGCCCTGCTTAATGCTCCTAGCCACATCACCTCAGCACCGCCGGCCCCGAAGCATTTGCAATGGTTAGGACAATGGCAGTGGATTGTTAAACCTCTTCGGGAGGATAAGCCTATCCCGAATGCGCTTACTGTTTTCACTGATGCTGGACGACGATCACGAAAAGCAGCTGTCACATGGAAAATCCAAGAACAGTGGCATCATCACATTATTCAGGCCACTCCACAAGACAACCTGCAAACCTTGGAATTAGTGGCGGTCATTTGGGCCTTTCAAACTTTTGCACAGCCCGTAAATGTTATCTCAGATTCAATGTATACTGTTGGAGTTGCGTCAAGAATAGAAGATGCGAGCATCAAGGAAGTCAACAACCCACGGCTAGGAAAACTCTTCATGCAGCTACAGAGAACACTACAGAATCGACAGCACCCATACTCCATACTACACATCCGAAGCCATAAACTGGAAGAAGGTTTAGGAGAAGGCAATGCCAGGGCAGATAAACTAGTAGCAATACAACAACCAGCTCCTCTCCCGCGCACGACGGCAGCACGAGAAAGTCACAGCATTTTTCATCAGAATGCCAAAAGACTTGCTCGCGAGTTTAAAATTTCACTTAACGAAGCTCGAGCAATAGTAAAAGCATGTCCCACTTGTAGTTTCCACAATGGAGGCCAAGGAATTGGCCTAGGAGTCAACCCCAGAGGTTTGGAGTCTAATCAATTATGGCAGATGGATGTAACTCATTTTGCAGCATTTGGGAAACTGAAGTATATTCATGTTACAATTGACACCTATAGTCATTACATTTGAGCAACCGCACAGGCAGGAGAACAAGCAAAGCACGTTGAGAGACACCTGCATAGCTGTATTGCAGTTATGGGTGTTCCTAAAGAAATCAAAACAGACAATGGGCCTGCCTATGCCAGTCAGAGATTTGCAAAATTAGTTAGTTTTTGGAACATTAAACATGTTAGGGGAATCCCTAATGTCCCTACAGGTCAGGCAGTAGTAGAACGAGCCAATGGCACCCTGAAGCGGTACTTAGAAAAATATACCGATCTACACATTCCAGCAGAAAGATTGCTTAGGGCTTTGTTTGTATTAAATCATCTTTGCCTGTTTGCTGACAGGGATGTGCCCCCTGTCATGATGCATTTTCAGAAAGACCCCGCACCTGTCCCTCCTGTATATGTTACATATAAAGACCCTAAAACTGGTGTGTGGCAAAGCCCTGCTCAGGTTCTTTACTGGGGAAGAGGTTATGTATGTGTTTCCACCCCTACAGGCTCTCAATGGATTCCTGCTAGATGGACGCGTCCTGCAAATCCACAAAAGCAGTCCGGAAGAAAGAAAGCGTCACAAACTTCAGATAACGCTTGCACCATTGCTGCTAACAATACAGAAGCAGTTTGGGATCTCCTTCCACATCAAATCTGAGGAGGACGTGCAGCTCCACGTCATTCCCCTGTTGCATGAACTTAAAAAATAACTCTGAGTCCATCCATGCCAAGATAAAACAATTGCAGCAACATACCGCACTGTTATGCAGAGATGATACATTTTTTGGACTTAATCTTGGAGATTGGAGACTTACTGGATGGCTTAAGGGTTTGGTTCAATTTATACTTGTAGGAATAGTTATTCTGTTTATGTTATTGTTACTTTTGCCTTGTATTTTGCAATGTTTGCAGCGCATGTTAATGTCAGCATTTACATCAAAAAATGTTGCCTTACTTGCTGTAAAAGAAAACGGGGGAGATGTAGAGAGCCTGACTGAAGAATGGCTGCGTTCCAAAGGACATATACTATGCGGCTAGTAAAAGTTTAAAAGGTCAAAGTGTCATTGAGGCAGATCTGGTTTAGTTAACAAAATGCAGAAGCTTCCTGAGGAATGTAGAGTAAGCCATAAAGATAAGGATAACACTAACAGTGGGATTAGGACTTAGCAACGTGTGCGTCATTGGCTGAGAGCTAATAAGGAGCTATACTTTTGCAATATGTATGAGCTAGTTATGAAGTGTATAAAAATGTAAGACAAATTGTAATAAAACGAGATATGCTGACCATGAAAGCATGAGGCATGTCTACCACGGCTCAATAAATCCCTTACACAAACTCATTCTAAACTAGGCCAGAGTCTGCACAGGCTGTAAAACTTTGTCCAAGAATCAGGATAAATATTCAATCAGTTCATCCGTTCCAGTAGAAACAACAATTCATAGCAGGGAGAAGAGAGTAAAAATCTCTGCACTTAGCAGTTAGGGCAGAGAGCTTGGAAAGAAAATCATGGACAACAGTCCTTGTTTCTGGGACTGGGTTTTTTTTTCTTCAGCCATGATTCCTGTTCTTCCTCACCTGCTGACATTTATTTGGAGACACCATTTTACTCTATGAAAAAACATAATTTTCAATTTTGAAGAGTCTGATCCTGTAGATGTGTGTTATATGTGATCTGAGACAATCTCAGATCAAGACTCTCCTGGGACCTTGAGGCAGGATAATCTTGTCTGTTCAGCTGGCACATCCAATAGATGCTGAGCTTCCCAAGCCTGTGATGGTCTTGCCTTCAGCAAAGGGGCAACAAATTATCTTGCATGCAACCAAGACTAAGAGCTGCCTGAGAGCAGCGAGTTAGCTCTAAGTCTGCACACCCCAGCTTGTATTCTAGTCACTTGTTCATCCATATTCTCATGCCTAAAGATCTCACCATGACAACAAAATATATAATAACCTGCATTTTCAAATTTCTTTGTGACTTCCATCGGGTCAAAAAGTAGTAATAAAGAATCACCTAAAAATAAAACAAAGGTTTTCTCATTCTGACCCCAGAAGCCATGACTGCTCAAGAACAAACTTCCCTTGAGTGGTTTTAAATTGCTTGCTCTCCTCAGACTGATACACAGAATGTTACCAACTGTAACACTACTCTGAAAATGGATCCAAATAAATACAAGTTGTGAATCCACTCAGTTTACAAATGAAAGGATTTTTTTTTTCGTTTCCAGAGACCAGTCCACCACCCTGCTTCTAAGGCTTCTAAAGCAGCAGGTTAGACTCTTCTTTGACATCTACCCTCAAGCACCTATGCAGAAAACCCACCTTTTATGGGTATCTCTGCAACCCACATTAAGATGAGTGACACTAAAAGCATCAATTGCCTTCAGAAATCAGGAGAATGATGTTTCTTTTTTTTTTTTAAAAAAAAAGTCATTTCGGAAAGCACACCCGTTGCTTGGCTGACCTTTTTCTCTCTATTCATGTCCTCCTAAACCTTGAAGCAGTTTCCAGAACACATTTCCCACTGCTGAAAGGTAAACCCCCTATTAATTTCAAACAATACACGGCTGTATTTACCCAAGACCTAAATAGGTGGGACTCCAGAGACACAGTGCGGCACTCCCACCCTGTAACAGGATCAATCAGGTTTATCCACAGACCAGGGTCTGTGAAACAAGTGAAAATTTCTGTGGTAGTTGTGCTACTGGGTACAGTTCCTGGGCTCTGGTGGTCTGTGGGAGCTCTCTGGTGTTCTGTCCAGAAACACAAAAAAACTTTCCCTGAGGCTTTCCTGTGCATAACTCTTCTTGCCTGACAGTGCCACTTTCAGCAAGCAGAACTGACAACCATGGGCAGTACTTATGCTGTGTCTGCCTAAGTGCACCGAACAAAAGTACAGGCACAGGAATTATACACAGAATAAAAGTAAAAATCTGTTTCCTTACACACGAGACTGCAGTGCAATTACATCTATTCAGAATTTTGTTTTAGCAGCATCAATGTGGACTACTGCATATTCCCACTTCTAGAAAGTCACATTTTATGTCCCTACTTTAAAAAACCTTGCAAAGAAAATATCAAAGATTGCTTTTTGCAACTCCTATCTGTAAGAAGACTAAGAACAAGCCTAACTAGTTTTCAGAAAGAACAGAAAATCCAGCATTAATCATCTACCAAGATCCAACATTTCAACATTTTCTCATTAATTCATGCGCTTGTCTGCCCACCTACTTAAAAACCCGAAATATTTCAACACATAATGAATAAATCACAGGAAGAAATGTAATGAAGTATGAAAGTAAAGTGGAATTCAAATACGTCATCCATCAGTTACTACCTTCACCATAGATGTGGACAGGTGTTAAGAACTAAGCATAGAGCAGCATGAGATTCCTCCTGCTTCTCATTCCTTCTATGGCAATTCTGAAATCCTTTTCTACATTCAGGAGAAAATGCTGCAATACTATTATTGTTCTGTGTTTTATGCACACTGATATAGCTCATTCATTCCCGCTGAGTTTCAGTTAAGGCATTGCCAGCCTTGCAGAGAATACAGGAACAGTTTTGCTTCAAATGTCCATGGATTTACAAACTGTTTTACCCTCAGTAGTCAAACATACAGAAAATTTAAAAAAAACCTTTGCATTTTTTTTGTCTCTGAAGAAAATTTGTGATCAGCTTCCATTTGCCTAGCTTTCACCCCCTTGCCAGCTTCTCTTTAGCATTCTGCAAAATCCTGACTGCAGCATGATGACTAGGGAAAGGCGTCGGACCGACATGACAGAGCAAGGAAGCCAGAGAAAAGAACAGCACACTATTTTTCCTTGTCATCTCCGAGGGAACAAGTGAACAAGTTGTGCTGGCTTTACTCCACAGACACCAAGAAGCAGCCAAGGCCACCTCCGTTTAAGGGGGAGCTCCCCATCACTGTGCACTCTTGTGAACAACAGAGGACAGGCAAATAAAGGCCAAAAATGCAATGCCCAAATAATTTAAGGCAGTGTAAACATTACAAGGTTGTACAAGTAGACAATAAAAGATGACAACTGATTTAAAGCATCAACCACTAAAGCCAGCCTCTTTAAACAAAAATTAGATTTATTATCAGACAATTAGAGCAAATACTTTCAGATTGGATCTGTGGACAAAGGATTTTGTTTTGAGAAGAAAGCACTGTATATTCTTTTCTTTTTGCTGTCAGACTGTAAAAACATTGACTACCCTTAATTCACTTGCTTTTACAATAGCATAGTCATTCATTCCTCACCACACTCATATATACTTTATCTTCTATTCATACTCAAAAGCTAAAGTCACATAAAAAGTTCTATATGACACCTCTAAGGAAAGCAGCACTAACCTTAAGAGTATTAAAAAGGAAAATAAGCGTGATCATTTTTCTAGTTAAGATCTATCTCCATTTACAAAAATCAGTTTACATTTAAAAACTCAAAAGGAGTGTGTATCTCTGAGGAAGAACTTGTATCCACACCAGTGGAGAGGGGTGCACATCAACATTAGTACTTTTACTTGTATCAGTTTTTGAAGCACTGCCTACTTGTCTGTACTCAACATGCTTCTGGTTCACATTGTGGAAGTTCCCTGCACATGGCAGCTTGAATATTGTTAGATGGGACTGAGCTTCCATAGTTACTCCAGGGAATTTCATGAATATTCAGTATACAGGACCAAAAGAATGCTACATCATATTAAAACTCCAACTTACACAGCATGGGAAAAAATACATTTCACAGTAAGTGTTTCACATTACAGATCCACCTTAATTGCACTGCTCCATCTGCTGCTGTGGACATACTTATCTGCCTGAAATTATTGGAGGGGGGAAGCTAAGCTTTCTAAAGTGGCCCCTTTTTTTTTTTTTTTTTTTTTGCCTTGACTAGATTTATGGACTCCAGTATTGTTTTTAAAATGAAGCTTGATTCGTGATTCTAAATACCAACTCTGAGTTATTATATCCTTTTTAAAGGTTATCTATAAAAATATCAATAAAACTTGAAGTTTTAAACTCTGTTTCACCACATTCAGAGGGAAAGCCATGGCAAAAACAGGACAAAAGTTAGTGCTTGATACGAAGCTGACGGGAGCTACTGTAAGTGCACTTCTGAGAAGTGCCCCAATAGGACATCCCTTTCAAGGCCTTCAAAAAGTTCAGAAATGAAGGTGCTTGAGCCAGCAGGTGTAAGCAATTAAACTTTTATTCATGATCCTTTACATATGACTAAAAATGTTCACCACAAAATGCAAACTTGTACTTGTATTCAGCAGTGAAAACAGTCACCTCTTCATAGTAAAGCACCATAGCACATCACAGAAGAGTCAGAAATAGATTTCATTTGTCAATTTTTCTCCACACAATGTACTTGACAAAGTTGAAGATTTTATCGAAGGCTAAAAGTTCCAGAACAAATTCTATAGTCACCTGAGTGTTTGGCAGGAACAGTACTATTCAGTAGCAGTTACTTTTTTCTGCCTTTTTTGTAAAAAAGAGCTATTTTTCACGAAAATGAGACAGACACAATTGGGCCAAACATTGAGATGTATATTTCACCTGCATTTTTCAATGGGAGACAAACAGAACAGTTTGCTAGTAGGAGTACCTACAACAACTATAAGAGCAGTTGCCAAAAAAATGGAAAAAAACCTCCAGCTCATTACAGCTGATTGGTAGGGCCAACCCACTTCCAGGCACCTATAACTCCATTCAGTTTTATTCATTACGTTTAACTTGCATTTCATTCATACTACATTTAAAAAGACAACATGATTTTTTTTTTTTTTAAGTTAAGTTGTGTACATGTACACAGTTTTGGTATTCTTTTAAAGCTGTAAAATGTATACATAAAGAGAGTCTAATGACCCTATTACAGATTAAAGAGAAATAACCAGAATCAGTGTTACATACAAAATAATATTCTACCACAGAAACCAATACAGTTATCAAATAATTAATTAGAGAATAAAAGTGTTATACAAAAAGAGAAATGGTGCCTTTTTATCACTTCACAGCAGCATATAAGAAGGCAACGTTAAGAAAAGTGCACAGCAGAAAAAGAATTGTTTTGTTTTCCGAAACACTTGAATTTTTCTTCAGATGTCAGGCTTCTGTCCATGAACACATTGGGTTAGGATTGTTTATATTTTCTCCCAGAGAATGTATTCTCTTCTTGCATGAATTCTCAGTAAGGCGCTTACTCTGACATGTAGGAACGATACATCAGGGCCACGATAATCGCTGCTATTGCTGGGATCACCCAGTTGGACCATGAACTAAAGGGAAGTTTTTGAAAAAGCAGATTAGGAAGTGAGAACCAACAAGTTATAAAAACAAACAAACAGAAAAGTCATTGCTTAAAGAGGTCCTTCCTCCCCACTTCAACAAATACTTCAAATTCAGGGCAACAGAACACCTGGATTAGCCAGTAATACTCCAGACAAGGGAAGAAGCTTGTACAGTAAGGCTTTGTACTGGAGCTTACAAGAAGTTTGCTTACTAGAGAAGAGTAAAACCCTAGGCACATTTAAAGTCACGGTGTGCTGACCAGAATGTCATTCATTCAAAACCCATTTAAGTAGCAGCATCACAATGACACTTCTAAGCACTCAAACTCCCCACCCAGAGGGTCACAGAAGAGTCCTCTGAGGTTTCAGCAGTAGGCAATTGTCAGCAGGATATAACTTTAGAAAGTTTATTCAGTGGTTTTCCAAGCTGTTTTTCAACCCCCTCCCAATTCTGATAGATCTTCCTTCTTCTACACAGAATCCTCTTAGACTTCCCTCAGATGCAACAGTGGTAGCAAATTTTAAAAGCAAGGCATCCATGTCAGTAAAATAGTTGGCAATGGCTTTAAGAGTCTTCCCTTCACGTGGCAGACTCCAGAAATAAAGGCCTGTGCAAAACAAATCATTTGGTAGATACTGACACCCGTCAATATGAGCAATCACTTCACCTTGCAGGCTACAGCTATCTGTAGAGATCTATGCAGTTTCAGGAACTAGTTAATCACTGCATAGTTTGGCCATTGGCTGGATTTATAACCGCTGCTCCAACACTGCAGTTTTTTTATAGCTGACTTCATCCAAAGCCTCCTTGCCTATCCAGGCTGGGCATTTGCCTCGTCGACTCATCTTTTGGCACACAGGGACAGTCTGTTCCTGTGCCCTCAAAATCTCTGTTTTGAAGAACACCCAGCTTTCCTGAACTCCTTTGTTCTTAAGGGCTGCTTCCCAAGGAACTCTCTGAATAAGTCTCCTAAATAGGCCAAAGTCTTCCCTCTGGAAGTCCAATGAAAGAGTCTTATTGATGTAGCTCCTGATTTCACCAAATATCAAGAACTCTGTAATTTCATGATCACTGCCCCAGTCGTCCTCAAACCACCACATCTCCCACCAGCCCATCTCTATTTGTGAACAATAGATCCAACACAGTCTCTCCCCTGGTGGGATCACCTACCAACTGTGACAAAAAGTTATCACCCGTGCAGTCTAAAAATTTCCTGGACTGCCTCATTTCTGCTGTATTAAGTTCCCAGCAGATGTCTGGCGGGTTGAAGTCACCTACACGAACAAGGGCTGACGACCCTGAAACATTCTCCAGCTGCTGATAGAATAAGTCGTCCATCTCTTCCTCCTGGTTGGGTGGATGATAACAGACTCCCAGTAGGATGTCAGCCTTGTTGGCTTTCCCCTTAATTCTTACCTACAGCCATTCAACTGAATCTTCATTAGTTTCAATACCTATGGTGTCAAAAGCGTTCTTATCATAAAGGGCCACCCCTCCACCTCTTCTCCCTTTCCTGTCTCTTCTGAAGAGCCTGTAGCCATGGAGTGCAGTGCTCCAGCTGTGTGAGTCATGCCACCACGTTTCTGTGATGGTGACTACATCACAGTTTTGCTGTTGCCCCATGACCTCCAGCTCCTCCTGTTTGTTACCCATGCTATGTGCATTGGTGTACATGCCCTTCAGCTGGGCTACTGATTTCAGCCCTAACTCAGGCTTAGCACCCTTGGGTCTGCTTCCAGGCAGCCCAGCTGCATCCCCTTCCCCCTTCAAACCTAGTTTAAAGCCCTCTCAATGAGGTCAGCCAGTTCCTGAGCTAAGAACCTTCTACCCTTAACAGAGAAGGAACCATGAGCTTGAGCACTCCCTGAATTCACAGCCCCCCACCTGTGGAATCATCACCCCCGATCCCACAGGTGACCAGGGAGGGGGAGCTGGGCCCAGATATCCTGGGGGGTCCCTGGGTTGGGTTTTTTTTTGGGGGAGAAAGTTTGGAGAATGAAGAACTCCAAAGGTGAGTGGAAAATGCCCCTTGGGGGGACATTGGGGGGTCCCAGTGGCAGCTGCTGGCAGAGGCAGCCTGGAGGAGCAGAGCCCTGTGTCCCCCAGGAGCCCAAAGTGGGGAGCCCAGAGAGGGAGGAGCACCGCGATTGGCGGGACCCTCAACAGCCTGGAGAGGGGCAGGGGGGATTCCTTGGACCCCCTGCACCCCAAAGCAGAGAATAAGGGGAGAAGGGACCCCAAACCCCCGCCATCCCTATGGGGGGAATATGGAAAAAGAGGAGAACTTTCCTAACTCCTGGGACTCCTATGAGCCTGAGGAGGGCAGGGACTGAGTAGACAGAGGACCCCCATTACAAGCGTGACCCCCAGCAGGTGGGACAGGGGGAACCCCCGAACACCAAAGGGGAGAGAGCAGACACAGGGGAAATGCTTGGAGGCATTTTCAGGACTAAATCTTGGTGTCTGGGAGGCGTTTATGGACCCCAGATGCCCAGTGACTTCTAGAGATTGACTTGGGCAGGGAGGCCTTAAAACTCAACATGTTCATCCCTTGTTTTTCCACAAAATAGGATTTGTCATTCCCAAACCTTAGCTCGATGGAGGAGGAGGCTGCAAGGAAGAGGAAGATGTCCCAGGACAGCCAGGCAGCTGAGGAAGAAGTCAGTGCCCCTTTCCCCCTCTCTCCTGCTCCATCTCCCAGCCCAGCACGACCCCCGGCTGCAGGACAACCCCTCTGCCAACACTGTCTTGCTGGGGATGGACTGAGGGGATCTCCTTCCCCTTCCCTCTGGCACGGAGGCAAATCCCATCCTCTCCTTGTCCTTCCTCCCCCAGACAAGGAGCTGAGAATGGAGACCAGGGAGGTCAAATCCCCACAGCAGAAGCTCATGGAAGAAGAAGTTTTAAGTGGCTGCCCAGTGCAAGAATCTAATGGGGAGAAAAAGCCCCAGAGATCCTGCAGGAGGAGGGGCTCCAAACCCATCCCAGTCTGTTCTGAGGCGGAAAGACCCACCCTGAGCCAGGAACGTGGGCAGAGCTTCAGCCAGGGCTCTGAGCTGGTCCATGAGCAGCTTCATGATGGGGAGAAACCCCACAAGTGCTTGGAGTGTGGGAAGAGCTTCAGCCGGAGAGACCACCTGATCAGACACCAGAGGATCCACACTGGGGAGAGGCCCTACGAGTGTCCCCAGTGTGGGAAGAGGTTTCAGACCAGCTCCACTCTCCTCAGGCACCAGCGGATTCACACTGATGAGAGGCCCTTCCGCTGCCCCGACTGCAGGAAGGGCTTCAAGCACAACTCCACCCTCGTCACCCACCGGCGCATCCACACTGGGGAGAGGCCCCACGAGTGTGGGGAATGTGGGATGAGCTTCAGTGACAGATCCAACCTGATCTGCCACCAGAGGATCCACACCAGGGAATGGCCCTACAGGTGTGAGCAATGTGGGAAGAGCTTCAGCCAACGCTCCACCTTGATCAGCCACCAGAACACCCACGCTGAGGAAAGGCCATACAAGTGTGGGGAATGTGAGAAGGGCTTCAACCAGAGGTCCAAACTGATCATCCACCAAATGAGCCACACTGGGGAGAGGCCCTACGAGTGTCCCCAGTGTGGGAAGAGCTTCACCCAGAGCTCTCACTTGAACAAACACCAACGGAGGCACCTGTAAAGGAAGCCCTGAGAGTGCACCGACTGTGGAAAGAGCTTCATGTGAGTCTCCAACCTCATCCCCCAAAAGAAGACTCTTATTTTGCAGAACCCTGGTGACCCACATTTACCATGACCCATGCTGGGAGGAAACCTGGCCCTTTCTCTGCCCCTGGCAATGATGTGAGGTGGGATTGAAGAACATCAGGATCTGGCCATGGCCCTGTCATTGTCCTTGATCCCATATCAGGTCATTGCTGGGGTCAGGAAAGGGACTCTCTCTCTTTCTCTCCCAAGGAGAAGGGTGTTCTTCCCATGCAGGATAAAATGTGTTGCTGAGTGAGCCAGTTGGTAATTGGTTGCAATTTCCCTGGATATAGTTTGTCTTATCCCCTTCTGTTATCACCGCTGTTTCTGTTCCTGTTTGTTGCTTATCCTGTTGCTGTTGCCAATAAATTATTCCATCCCAGCCTGGGCTCTTTGCCTTTTGTACTTTCAGTGGGAGGCTGGAGGGCAGCCAGGGGCGGCACGGTTTCAGCAGGAGCAGGAAATTGGGGAATCCCATTCCTAAAGCCCGGCCCGGGGAAACCGAGCATCACAGCTGGTACCAGCCCTGGCTGCCCTGGCAACAGCCTTGGGAGCGGGTCCCTGGCTGGGGGCTGTGGGAACCTTTTCCCTCTGGGGCCCAGGGACAGGACTGCAGGGAAGGGCTGGAGCTGCTGCCACTCTCTGCTCCAAGTGCCTCCTTCCAGCCGGGCTCTGGGGCTGCTGAGGCTGCTCTGGGCTCTGCCAGGGCTCTGCTGGGGCTCAGCTCTCGGCCACGCTGGGCCTGCTGCCCATCACATTGCTCCAGGCACCTGAATCACAATGGGAAAGAAGGGAAACTTGCAAGCAAGATGAGATTCAACAGTTTTTATTCAAAAAATCCGAAGTAGCCAACAGAAAGCTGTTCTCAAGCACTGCATCTCCTCTGCACCCACGTGTCCTGTCTCCTCTGGGCCAGCTCTTGTTCTCCAGTTGCTCCTTGCAGGCCACAACAAGCCAGCAAACACCCTGTGTAGGCAACATGGACAGGTTTTAAATGCCAAGTTCAATTTCTCTTCAACTTGAACTAGTTAATTTGGTAGTAGAATTAACCCTTCCTCAAAAAATAACCCTTGCTTGCCGATTTTTAAAACACTCAGATGGTGTGAATTTGTTTAATCGTGTACATGTTATGTTAACTTGAAAAATGTTTTGAAGAGAAAAACACATTTACTATTTTTATGTCTTCCAGTTTTCATAAGGAAATCTGTCTGGCTTTGTTTCGTTCTGGTACTGCAGGTTTCAGACCCAGTCCTTGCAGTCAAATTGAAGATGTGTTTCATGGCATAGAATAGAAGAATCTACCACAGAGAATGAAGGGTAACAGGTTAAAATAATTCTTATTTGGATTATTACTTGAAGTACTTATAAAAACCCTTTCCAGGAGCTGGGTTTTCAAGCTGGAGGATGAAGTACAGCAAGTTTCTCTGGATAATGCTGGAGCCCATCTCAGCAGATGCAGAAATGGGACAGAATCCAGCATTTGGATTGTGAATTTGGGCTCCTGGCCTTGCCCCAAAGGAGAGACAGGATGTCCCCTGCAATGTCTGTATGGAGCAGACAGAACAGATGGGGAAGTGTCTGCAGGGTCCCTGGGAGGGAATCTTGGGGTTTCTGTCAGCAGGATCCTTTTGTAGCTTCAGCCTGGGCTGGGCAGCACTTCCATCTGCAGCTTCCATGTGCTGCTCCAGCAGCTGCTGCTGGGGACCCTGAGGGAAGAGGCCCCGGGAGGGATGGAAATGCTGCAGGGACAGCCCCAGCCAGGGCCAGGAATGAGCTTTGCCTTCCTGGCTGGTGCAATGAGGCTCCTTTGGAGCAAGAGGAGGCAAAGATAAAGTCAAGTTCAACAGTTCAAGGAAAAACGTAGAAAACTGGAAGCCTCTCAAAATGCCACACATTCATCTGTTAGCTCTTCAGTGTCAGTCCTTGTGAAAAGCCTTTCCAGTTTTCCTTTGGATTCCAGGGCCCACAGCTGGGCTTCAGAGCTCAACTGATTTTTATTTTCCAGGTTTTTAAACAGAGCTCTTGTCAATTGTGCAGCCCTTGTAATTTTTTCTCCTCTGGTGACCTTGACAGTGGTTCTGTGCTCCTGTGAGGCACATCTGGAGGGGTGGTTGGCAACCATGGAATCCTCTGGGAAAGCACTTGATTGACTTCAGGGCAGGGCTGGAGAGCTCAGCCTGAGGACAGAACTGTTCCAGATGCCTCTGTCCATGTCCAGCTCCTCACAGCTGAGTTCCTGAACATGCATGGTGGTTTATAGGGAATTATTTTCCCCTCCTGTTCATTTGGAGGTGATTTTGGGATCCTTTAGAGGAACATCTGACCAGCCCCTGTCCCCATTCCGTTTTATTCTCTCCACTTTGGAGTTGGTCTGCTGGGTTTGACATGGAAATTGGTAGTGTCTCCCCGTTCTTCCCTCCACCCCTCAATTGTGACTTGTATTAAACCCTACAAATAGCCTCATTTATCTGGTGGGGAAGATGTGAGGTGGAGAAAGTTAATAGGATTTTGTTTACATGAAACCTGTGATGGTAAAGAAAAATGAGGTTTGTCATTTTGGTGTGGTGCTGGGTGTTGGGATTTGGGGGCTTATTTCTTGTTCTTGTTCTTATTATTCATTAGTATTACTTTTCATTTTAAGACTTTTAAATCTTAGACATTATTAACTATGGCTGGATGTCACTCACTGGGAAAATTCCCTTGCTTTTCCCACCAGGATTAAACTGCACAGTCAATTTCAAGTAGTCAGTGGATTCTAAAGATGGAAAATCCTGTTAATGGTGTGTTTGGTGTGGTTTGGAGCTGGGGAAGGGTCTCATCCCCTCCCGGAGGTGCCCCAAGCCCGCTCTGCTGCCACGTCTGCACTGGCGGCCCCTCAGGGCTGCCCTGCCCTGGGGACATGGTGGGACCCCTCTCCTGCCAGGGCTGAGGCTCCTCATGGCCCCTCACAGCCCTTCATGGCCCTACAGAACCTCTCCTGGCCCCTCATGGCCCCTCATGGCCCTTCATGGCCCCACAGAACCTCTCCTGGCCCCTCATGGCCCCTCACAGCCCTTCATGGCTCTTCATTTCCACTCAAAGCTCTTCATGGCATCTCACAGCCCTCACAGCCCCTCTTGGTCTCTCACAGCCCCTCACAGCCCCGCACGCCCCCTCACAGCCCTTCACAACCTCTCACATCCCCTCAAAGCTCCTCATGGCATCTCACAGCCCTTCATGGCTCCTCATTTTCCCTCACAGCCCCTACACTCCCTCACAGTTTCTCACAGCCCTTCACATCCTTTCATGACCCCTCACAGCCCCTCATGGCCCCTCACAGCCCCAGGCATGGGGCTCCTCCCAAAGCAGGAGGGGTCGGGCCCTGCTTGTTCTCCTTTCATTTCGGTCCCTTCCCAGCCCTGAGGAAAGAAAGGCTGCAATGGAGCCTTTCCCCAGCCTTTCCCTCTGGGTTCATTGCGGCTGAAGCTCTGTGCTGGCGCTGGCCCCAGCGCCAACATCCCCGCAGCCCCGCAGGCCTTTGGTGTCCCCCCGTGTCCATTCCCTGTCCCCGAGTCCCGCCCGGCTCTGGCAGCAGCAGGAGCCGCAGCGCAGCGGGCGCCGGCCCGGCCCAGCCGGGGCTCCCGGGCAGGAGCAGCAGCAGCGCCGGCCCCTTCCCACCTGCTCCTGCCTCGCCTTCCAAGGCCTTTGTCCACCTCAAGTCGGCACTAGAGCAACAATCACCCACCAACAGCCCTGATTGCTCAGGGCCCGCCTGTGCTGCCATGGATGAGATGAGCACTGCAGAGCTCTTCCCATCCAAACCATTCCAGGACTGCACGGGGACGAGGGGCTGCTCACTGCCCTCCATCCACTCCCCTGACTCCTCCTTGTCTCTGCTGGAGCCCACATCCAGCAGCCAAAGGCAGCCCCTGCTCTGGCCTTTCCCCCCTGCCCCAGGGGCTGCCAGAGCCAGGGGGGCACAGGTGACCTTTAGGCTCTGCAGGGCTCAGGCCCAGCGGCTGTGCCAGAGTCAGGGCTGAGGTGACACTCTGTGGGCTGGGGCAGAGGCCAGGCAGAAATGAGCCCTGAAGCAGCAGCTCTGCAGTGGTGGCCACCAGGCCCGGGTTGCCAAGGGAGGCTTCTGGCCATGGCCTGGAAGCAGCTGCTGCTGCCAAGGTGCCTTTGGTGCCTCAGGCTCTCCCTGGCACAGCTCCCAGCACGGCACTCTGCACTTGTGCCCGAGCCCTTCCCTGTCTTGGGGCTGGCCTGGGGCTTTTCCTGCAGCGGGATCTGCCTTGGGCCTGGCACAGGAAAGGCAGTTCCTGCTGGAGTAGGAGGCTCTGCCTGCAATGCACTCCAACAACTTCAGCAAGGCCCTGTTTTCTTAAAAATTTCTTCCTAGAGCAGTATTTCCTTATAATTGTTATAGCTCCTATACTGTGGAGTGAATTACTCTCTTTTTTTATTGACTCGGTGGTGTAAATGAATCTTTCTATCAAATCCAGATCTGAATCAGTCATACCTATATTTATAAAATGTATCTAGTATTCCATTGCTTATCCTGTAGGATAAAATGCATTTTGGTTCAATTCCACCTGTCCAATCTTTAACACATAAACTTCTGACAAAGTCTGGGCCTAGGATTGGATCCAGCCACTTTAAGTTTTTTTCTTAGGTGGAATTTTAAAAGTCTAGACACCCTGGAGGGGTCTGAGGATCCACAGTGGCTGTTGGGTGTCATTTCTCCACCTCAGGACTCATCAGGAGTTTCTCCAATGCAGAAATGAAGCTTTTGCCTGAAGCTCCCACTGTGTCCATGACAGGAAGCCCTGGGAGTGTCTGGGACATCCTGGCTCTTTGGCAGCCTGGGCACTCCTGGGGTGTCACCGTGGAGCCCCCGTGAGTGCCTGTGACAGATGGGTGCCTTTGCAGCCCAAGGTGCCCTGGGATGTGCCCATGGCATGGCTGGGACTGCCTCTGCCCACAGGGCTCTTGAGCATCCCAGCTCAGGCCTGGGGCCAGACTCCCTTGCCATGGCAACCATTTGCAGTCCCATGGCCAGGGCCAGGGCATCCCAGAAGGGATCCCAGAATGGGCTGAGTTGGGAGGGAGCCATCAGGATCCTGGAGTGCAACTGCTGGCCCTGCACAGGACAGCCCAACAATCCCAGCCTGGGCCTGGCAGCGCTGTCCAAAGGCTGCTGGAGCTCAGAGAGCCCTGGAGCTGTGAGCCTTCCCTGGGAGCCTGTTCAGTGGCCCAGCAGACTCTGGGGGAAAAACCTTTTCCTGAGATCCAAGCCAAAGCTGCCCCGAGTCAGCTCCAGCCATTCCCTGCAGTCCTGTCCCTGGGCCCCAGAGGGAAGAGGTTCCCACAGCCCCCAGCCAGGGACCCGCTCCTAAGGCTGTTGCCAGGGCAGCCAGGGCTGGCACCAGCTGTGATGCTCGGTTTCCCCGGGCCGGGCTTTAGGAATGGGATTCCCCAATTTCCTGCTCCCGCTAAAACTGTGCCACCCCTGGCTGCCCTCCAGCCTCCCACTGAAAGTACAAAAGGCAAAGAGCCCAGGCTGGGATAAGAACAATTTACTGGGAACTGAAACAAGATAAGCAACAAACAGGAACAGAAACAACAGTGATAACAGAAGGGATAAGACAAACTATATACAGGGAAATTACAACCAATTATCAACTGTCACACCCAGCAACATATTTTATCCTGCATGGGAAGGACACCCTTCTCCTTGGGAGAGAGAGGGAGAGAGTCCCTTTTCTGACCCCAACAATGACCTGATATGGGATCAAAGAGAATGACAGGGCCATGGCCAGATCCTGACGTTCTTCAATCCCACCTAATATCATTGCCAGGGGCAGGGAAAGGGACAGGTTTCCTCCCAGCATGGATCATGGTAAATGTGGGTCACCAGGGTTCTGCAAAATGTCGAGTCCTCTGATAGGGGATGAGGTTGGAGAATCAAATTATGCTCTTCCAAGAGTCAGGACACTCTCCGGGCTTCCCTCACCGGTGCCTCCGTTGGTGTCTGGTCAAGTGAGAGCTCTGGGTGAAGCTCTTCCCACACTGGGGACACTCGTGGGGCCTCTCCCCAGTGTGGATGCGCTGGTGGGTGATGAGGGTGGAGTTCTGCTTGAAGCCCTTCCTGCAGTCGGGGCAGTGGAAGGGCCTCTCCTCTCTGTGAATCTGCTGGTGCTTGAGGAGATTGGAGCTGGTCTTAAACCCCTTCCCACACTCGGAACACTCATAGGGCCTCTCCCCAGTGTGGCTCATTTGGTGAATGATCAGTTTGGACCTTTGGATAAAGCCCTTCTCACATTCCCCACACTTGTATGGCCTTTCCTCAGTGTGGATGTTTTGGTGGCAGATCAAGGTGGAGCGGTGGCTGAAGCTCTTCCCACATTTCTCACACTGGTAGGGCCGTTCCCTGGTGTGGATCCTCCGGTGGGAGATCAGGCTGGATCTGTCACTGAAGCTCATCCCACATTCCCCACACTCGTGGGGCCTCTCCCCAGTGTGGATGCGCCGGTGGGTGACGAGGGTGGAGTTGTGCTTGAAGCCCTTCCTGCAGTCGGGGCAGCGGAAGGGCCTCTCTTCTGTGTGAATCCGCTCGTGCCTGAGGAGACGGGAGCTGGTCTTAAACCTCTTCCCACACTGGGGACACTCGTAGCGCCTCTCCCCAGTGTGGATCCTCTGGTGGCTGGTCAGGTCGGGTCTCCGGCTGAAGCTCTTCCCACACTCCAAGCACTTGTGGGGCTTCTCCCCATCATGAAGCTGCTCATGTACCAGCTCAGAGCCCCGGCTGGATCTCCAGCCACCTTCCTGGCTCAGGGTGGGTCTTTCCTCCTCAGAGCCCCCTGAGATGGGTTTGGAGCCCCTCCTCCTGCGGAATCTCTGGGGCTTTTCCTCCCCATTGGATTCTTGCATTGTGAGGCTGCTCAAAATGGCCTCTCCCATGAGGTTCTGCTGTGGGGATTTGTCCTCCCTGGTCTCCATCCTCAGCTCCTTGTCTGGGGGGGAAAGGACAAGGAGAGCATGGGATTTTCCTCTGTGCCAGAGGGAAGGGGAAGGGGATCCCCTCAGTCCATCCCCAGCAGGACAGTGTTGGCAGCAGGGCTGTCCTGCAGCCGGGGGCAGTGCTGGGCTGGGAGATGGAGCAGGAGAGAGGGGGAAAGGGACACTGACTTCCTCCTCACCTGCCTGGCTGTCCTGGGGCATCTTCCACTTCCTTGCAGCCTAAATTAAAAAAAAAAAAAAAACAAACGAAAAATTAAACTAAAAACGCAGTAGTAAAAAAAAAAAATCTACTGACAGAGTCAGAATACAACCTGACACCCAGTTAGTCAGGGTGTTTGTGGCTGCAGTCCTCCTGCAGTGACAGATGTCGTTTTCTTAAAATAATGATCTTTCAGAAGGGTGTAGTTTACCTCTGATGGTCCAGTGGTGGTGTAGATGGGTCTGGTTCTCCTCTGGAAATCCAGTGGAAACAGACTGCTTTTGGTGTGGTGAAGCTCAGATTATATCCAGGTAGGAATGCTTGGCTCCTCCCTGTGGGAGGAACATCTCACAATGGGATGATTTACTTTTATCAGTCATGCAGTGAACATCAATGGCCCATTAACAGAAGATAAGCCCCTGGAGAGAGGATGGGTTGTGGAAGAGATAAAGAACACTGCCCCACCTGGTTTTAACAGCTGGGCCGTTAACAGAAAATAATCCCTGGAGTTATGAGGGATGGGCCATGGAAGAGATAAAGAACACTGCCCCACCTGGTTTTAACAGGTGGCAATGGAATACAAACTTTTGGTTCCATCTTGCACTGCAACCCAAGACTTTTGGTCAAATGCATATTCATGAAGACTATACACATTTAAACATTCCTTTGTGTGCACATTTTCTGGCAATTCTTTAGCTTAGTTTGACTCCTGACCTCATCTGCCTAAAGGATGTGCCATAATTCAGATGTGATTTTGAGACTTTTGTGTTTTATTTCCTCTCGAGGCCACCTGGTCTGTGATTTGGCAGTTATTGATGGCCAAGGAGGGGTTGGTGGTGGATTCCTCCTGGCTCTTTCTGTGTTATTTGCCTGGGATTTTTTTCAATGTTATCTTATCATCCAGACATTTTAGCCAACGTTTTTCTCTCAATCAACATTAGCCATTTCACTATGGTCAGTCAGATACAGAAATACAGGCATCAGTCATTATTTCCCAACCATAGTCACTTCTGCAAAGATAATTAGCACATTTTAATTTTTTAATATTTATATAGTCTATTAAATAGTATATTTCTATTGTTGTTTATATTTGTATTTATATTTATGTTTATGAATATTGTCTTTATACTATATATTTATAGTTTTATAATATACTCTATTTCAATATTTTGCAATACCATAAACTATAATACTTTTATCACAGTGAAATAGGCAATCTCCACAGGGATTAGGGTATTAACTGCTAAAGAGTGACAAATTAGACTATATCAAAAGCACTTTAAAAGAGATTACAAACTGCACTGTGTCAAAATAATTTGCAAAAGCCAAGATATAAGTGTGAAAGCCAAGAACTACACAGTTATTTTTAACAGGTCTCCTGGCCTAACAGAACACCAGGACTGTGCTAAATGAGCAGATTGAAGGAATTACAAGTCTGCATGCTAGGAGTACTGAGGACACATGAAAGGCTGTCTTCGTTTGAAAGACAGGGATCTGCTGGGGAGGGGCAGGGCCTCCCTAGAAATGGAGAATTCAAACCCCCTCCCTCCAAATGATTATACTTTAGAAAAGGAAAGGGGCTTTCAGGCAGAGGGATGAGGTAATGAAGAACAGTTCTTTACTAGTATATATAACAAGGCAAACAAACAACAACAACTGCAGCATTAATAGCAAACACAACCAGGAACCTTGGGAGGCATTGTTTCACCAAGCCCGGGGCAGTCCAATCTCTTGGGACCCTGAGAGCACCAAGCTGGAAGAGTGGAAAAAATCCCGGGCTGGTGGATGGGATCAGAAGCTGTGCAGTGGCAGCTGGAATGGCAGGGATGTCCCAGCAGGGCAGGGCAGTGTGGGGTCACAGAGCAGCAAAAAGCCTGAAGGCAGCGCTGAAGAAACGGCGGCAGCGGGATGGGGCTGGGCCAGCAGGGCAGGGGGAGACGAGCTCAGAATTCCTGGGCACATGAACAGGGGTTGGCAGATTTCACAGGACTGCACTTTGGTGGTGGCAGCAAACTCCTCCCACAGCAAGCAGCAGCCTGGCTGTCCTCTCCCCGACACCGAGAGCAAGAGAGAGAAGCTGCCCCCAGCCCTGTCCTTTTTCCTGCCCCAAAACTCACGTTATCTCCCCCTCCTGACTTTTGGCCACCTCTATATTTTGGTCAAGCACCCAGAATCACTCAGTACTTAGTCTCCTAGCAATTTATGGAGAAAAAAATCTGTAAATAAAAAGGGATCAAACGGAACCTCCAATACTCTCCTGCTCCAACTCCTACTTCAGGGAACTTGGGCTCTGTTTTGGTTGGAATAGACAGGGATCTGCCAAGGAAGATTGGAGTCTCCCTTGGAATGTAAGCCCCCTCTCCCCTTTTTCAAATAATTGTAAATTTGCAATTAAAGGGGTGTTAGGCAAAGATTTGGGGGATAGGTATAGCAGTTCTTTACTAGGAATATTAAAAATACAAATGTTGTAGTATAAAAAAAACAAACATGCAAACAAACAAACAAACAAGGAATCTCAGAAAACAAAGAAATGAACAAAAACAAAAACAAAAACAAAAACAACCAAAACAACCTAAATTGTGATAGAATCAGAAATACAACCTGACACCCTGTTAGTCAGGGCGTAGGAAACAGTCCAAAGTCAGCCCTCCTGGGGTGGCAGAGGTGTCCTGTTGGAAGCAGAGATGGTCCTGTGGAGCCAGGGGTCCTTAGGTGGGTCCAGACTTCCTTTGGGAGTCCCATGGGAACACCGGAGTGCCTGATGACACCTGTGGATCTTTTTTATCTCGGCAGAAATGGTTTGCCTTCTGCTCTGTGGTAGAGCATCTCACAATAGGGTGATGAAATGTGTCATGCCATTGCTGAGCTTTAATGGTGCATTAACAGAAGATATTCGTATGGGGGTAGTGAAAGACTGAGCAGAGATAAGAGATAATAACCCACCCGGTTTTCAACAGCTGGCTTGTTATCAGGGAATGCAGTTACCCCCTCCCTTCTGGAGTTACAACAGATAAGATAAAACCTCCCCAACCGAGCTTTTGGCCATCTCTTTGTTTTTGGTCAAGTACTCTTTAAGTATCCAACTCTTAGTCTCCTTGGTAATTTATGGGGAAAAAATTCTTTAAAGTAAAAAGGAGGAAACCTAACCCCCAACAAGCAGCCAGCCTGGCTCAGGGCACCAGCCTGCACTTCCTCACTTTGGAGTTCTGCAGTGGCTTTGACTTGTCTGATTGTTCTTGGGAGATATTCTTCTCTTTAGTGCTTCATTGCCATGACTATCTGTGCATGCACTGAAGAGAAATGAACTCAGTTTCTGGGGAAATGAGCAGCTGCAAGTTGAGGGTGTGAATTTTAGATGGTTGATAACTGGGTCTTGCAGGGCTGGCCATGGATTTCCCAGCAAAGGCTGCAAAGACACTGGAACAGACTTGTCTCTGGATTTCTCAGTCCCTGTGGATTGGTTTTCAAAACCTGTGGATGGACTGCTGAAAGTCTCTAGGTTCTTGTTGAACTCCAGGAGTTTGACCAGAGCAGATTTTCTTGGTCAATTTTCCAACCTATACTCTGAATTTTGAATTTGAACCATTCAAGAGTGTAAAATTGAATTAAGTTGGTTTTTTATTTCTTCCCATGTCTGTAAAGTTTTTTACCTTTGAGAACTTTGTCAGTCTTCTGCAGGGGCATATGCTTGTCTCTGATTATTTTGTAGTTTTCTTCTTCAATACTGTTTTCATTACATGACTTTTATCAGTGTTTTATCAATATTAAACATCTGAACAGTGTATTTCAGATGAATATATCACAGCCCATAATCAGCCTCAAAGATTTTCCAGATTATCTGGAGGGAATATAGGTACAATCAAGGTTTCAAACACCACAGTCACTTAGACCTTGATCTCTCAAAGTACTCATCAGCATTTTTTAAACAGTATCCTCTTTTCCATCTCCTTTCATGTAAGAAAGGTCTTATTCCTGCCATCACGCTGCCCCACAATTAAAACCCCACAGCTCTGTTTAGTACCTGTAGGTAGTTGAATTGCACTGTTTCCTTTGAAACCAGGTACGTGCTTGGGCTGCAGCCCTTGAAAGAATTCCTGATTGCAACATAATTTTGTGTGTCACAGGAGGTTACTGCTGCTGGGAGGCTCTGTGCTGATCCTTTGGAGAAAATGTTAAAGGATAAATCCAATGGAAAGCTCAGAAAAAAGAGTAATTGATAGTCATACAGATCTTAATTTTGTCAGTTTTCCCTTCCTTTAATTTTTTTAAAAAATAATTGTATTTTAAAGTGAAAGTCTGTTTTTCAGCAAAAAATTATTTGGAAGTTTAGTGGGCCATTCATTCACTCCAAATCTTGTTCCAGTTCATTTGAATCCATGATGATTCAGAAAATTTACAGTCATTCCTCTTGAACTTTTTCTTATCTCTTATCTCTTATCTCTTATCTCTTATCTCTTATCTCTTATCTCTTATCTCTTATCTCTTATCTTTTTTTTTATCAGTGGTAGTGCTGACAAAATTTAAAGGGCTCTGCTTTGGACAAAAAACCCCTTTTTATAGATCATCAGATTATTTTCAATTTGGGAAAGAGGTCTTAATTGGTAATAGATTCTCTTAGGGAAAGGAAGATTTTCTATTTTGAGGTGATGTGTTGAAAGAGATTCATGGAAAGATTTGACCCATTTATCTCCATCTGATTTTAGGGGGAAGATGTGCAGGCTCTGAAGAGCAGCATTTGATGGCCTCAAGTTGGGCAACTCCAAACCCAAGGTGTCTGTTTGGGAAAATGTTGATTTCTGTAGAGCAGGTACTAAAGTTGGGGCCAGAGCTGGGAAGTGTGGCTCCCAGCCCAGAGCCATCATCTCCATAAAACCACTCCTCCAAAGTCCTGGCATATTTTGGGATAGCCTGCACCTCAACAGTGAAAACCAAAGTCTTGTATAAAGAACAAAGAGGGAAATGGGAAAAAAATGTCAAAAGAAAGTAATTTGCATGTCTTGGGAGCAGAGAAATCATTTCAGTGAGCCATCTCTGACAGAGAGTTTTGGAAAACAAACACAGAATGTTAAATTCCCTGCAGGGAAAAAGCTAACTCCATGCTCAGGCCATGATATTTATCAAAAGCAAGTCTGTGACTGCAGGAACTCTCCTGCCCAGAGGAATCCTGCAGGGCCAGCTGCTCTCCGGAAGGAGCCTGTGAGCTCCATCAGCCTTTTTGTCAAGCAGGGGCCAAGTCCCAAGTGTAGCAAGTGATTGAAAGATCCTGCCCAAGCCCCTGCCCAGGTGACCCAAGGTGAAGGGGGGGGGGAGACCCCAGAGCCTTTTGGGGACACCTGGGACACACCTGGGACCCCCTGAAATCCCTTTGGGAGACCCCAGACTCTTTTGGAGACACTTGGGAACCCCAGGACCCATTTGGGGAGCCCCAAGACCCCCCTGGGATCCCCCCAAAACCCTCTTGGGACCCCCCCAAACTTTTCTAGGCCCCCCTTGGGACACCCCTAGACTAATTAAGGAACCTCCTGGGGGCCCCAGACCTTTATAGGGACACTTTGGGACCCCCAGGGTTCTCCTGGGATCCCTGCAGACCCATTTGGGACATCCCTGACACCTCAGACCCATTGGAGGCCCCTAAGACTCCCCCACACCCATTTGGGGAGCCCTTTTTTGACCCCCCCAAACTCCTCAGAGACCCCCTTGGGACACCCCCAGACCCATTTGGGGATCCCCAGCGCCTCCAGACCCATTTGGGGATGCTCCAGGACCCCCCTGGGACACCCCCAGACCCATTTGGGAACCTTCAGATCCCCCCAAAATCCTCCTGGGCCACCCCAGGCCCATTTCTGCCCTTCCTCCTCCCTTTCACCCCCCTCCCAGACACCCCTGGGTAACTTAGGGGATATTTGGGGGTTATTTTGGAGATAGTTTGGGGCAAATTTGAGGAATATTTGGGGGTAATTTTGGCCATATTTTGGGACTATTTTGAGCTAATTTTGGTCTAATTCTGAGGCAATTTTGCTGATATTTTGGGGATAATCTGGGGTAATTTGGGGGATGTTTTAGGGTAATTGTGGGATATTTTGGAGATATTTTGCACTTATTCTGGTGTAATTTTGGGAGATGTTTTGTGATAAATTTTGGGTAATTTTGGCTTTTTGAGAGTACACATTTTAAAGATATTTTGTGGTAATTTTTGTGTAATTTTGTGGATATTTTGGGGTAATTTGGAGACAGGTGAGAGAAAATTCCCCGGGAATGTTCCGAAAAAATTCCCAAAAATCTGCAGGGGGGTGCCTATAATGTCCCCAAAATATTCCAAAAAAATTCCAAAAAATGTGTGGGGAATGTTTCTCTAATCCCCCAAAACCCATCTCTGTGTGCTCAGCCTGTGCTCAGCACCCGGCCCCAGCAGTGTCCCAGTGCCAGCCTCTGTGGCATCGGTCCCCACAAGGGGTTTCCATGGCAATGGCCAGGCCAGGTGACCCAGGTGTGGTGTCCCAGGGAGGGCTGCCATGGAAACAGTGGCCAGCCCTGACCCTTTCTGTCTGCCTGAGTTGCCTTTGGCCCTGGCAGTGGCGTTTGCTGCTGGTCCCGCGGCGCCTGAGCAGCCAGCGCGGCACAGGGCAGGTGGCCATGGCACAGCCCCCAGCAAGGGATCCCCTCTGCCTCTGGGCACTGACACCAGCCCTGAGCAAGGGGCCCAGGCAGTGGGCTCAGGGCAGTGCCCGTGGCCACAGCCCCTTGCCATGGCCCAGGCCAGCTTGGCATGATGATCCACCCTCACTCCTGGCCCAGGCCAGCCCTGCACTGCCCTTCCCCACTGCCTGTCTGCACACAAGCACTTCCAGGCCTCTCTGCATTGCCCTTGCCCTCACTCTGGGCTCACTCACACACCTCCCAACAACCCACCTGCAGCTTGGAGCTGCAAGGAGTTCAAAGCTTGTCTGGCCTTCAGGAGTTGGTCTAATTCTGCCTTCAGCCAACTCTGGATTTGTGTTTCTTGCAGAACTTCCTGTGTGTCTAAATCATTCCTTGCATGGTTCTGCCTTGGGGAAGGGGAACCTCCTTGGTGGCACCTTGGCCTTGGCACACACTTGAGAAGTGTGTCTGAAACTTAGGAGTTTTAGATTTCTAAAAAAGGAAGGAAATCCCTCTCTGCCTGAGTGCAGCCAGTTCTGCAAGCAAAGCAGGTCCCAGGTGAGTGAGGAGAGACAGGATGGGGTTGGGGAATGTGGAGCAAGGTTGTCCACACTTGGTCACAGCTCAAGGCACAGCTTCTCTGAGCAGGCCAGACTTCCTCGGGAGAGTCCCTGGGTCAATATCAGTTATTGAATGTTTCAGTCATCTCTTCTCTAAAGAGAACAGTAATAAAATACCTCCTTTCAAATAGAAATGTGTATTTCTTAGAAGCTCTTGGAAACTTTTCTCCATAACTGCAGTAGGAAACCTTCCTAATGAACTGCACCAGACCAGAGGGAAATCAAGGCACAGCCATGGTTTGTCAGCACTTGTTTGATCCTAATGAGCCCCGTGGTGCATTTGGAGTTGAGCCCTGGAACCTCAGGGCCTGAGAGGAGATTGCACAAACCTTTCCAGGAGTCAAAGTAAGAAGAAATGCCCAAATTGTCTGGAAGCATTAATGGGTCTCACTGAGGTCCATCCCCAATACAGGCTCCTCCTGGAGTCCTTGGAGGAGAGATTTGGAAGCCAGGATTGCACAAAAACCTCTCAGAGACTCAGTTTTGGAAGGAAAATCCGAAGTAACTTAAACACTTAGAGTATCTCAAAGTATTAATGAGCCCCACTGAGTGTCAATGCAAAGCTCCCAAGGGACTCATTAAAGCAGATAATTGGAGGCCAATTATCACACACAGCACTCAGACTCAGTGTCAAAAAGTAGTTCCTTAATAAACTTTGAGTACCCTGAAGTGCTAATGAGCCCCACTGAGTGTTGTTACTGACTCAGAATCCCAAGGGACTTGTTAAAGTAGATAACTGGGGCCCTGATTGCACAAACCTCTCCTAGAGTCAGTTTTAAAAGGGAAACTCCAAGTACCCTAAAATAACTGAAGTATCTTGAAGCATTAACGAGCCCCACTGAGTGTCATTACTGACAAAGCCTCTCAAGGGACTAATTACAGCAGATAATTGGATGGCAAAAGCTCTCAGAGATTCCAAGGCAAAAGCAAAACCCAAAGTCCTTTGAAAAACCTGTTATCACTGCCTGCAGTTCTCTGCTCTGCCTGGGGCCTGGGGACACTTTCTTTGTCCTGTCCCTCAGTGGGGCCCATTAGAACTTCCAGAAACTTTGGAGTTGGATTCTGACTTGGAGTTCTGGAGAGGTTTCATCATCTCCCCCTGATGTTAGGGCCTCATCACCAAGCCCCAAGAGGGTCATTAAAGTCCTTGTGCTGTGTCTGTGCTGCTGAGCTGGGCCGGGCTCCTGGCACAGAGGCAGCTCCTGGTAGCCAAGAAAAGCTCAAAACCACATTTCTCTTGATGAGCAGCTCTTCTCCCAGCCCAGCAGGGCTGGGGCACTGCCTGCAGCCACCCCGGGCACAGCACACAGGCACAGAGAGCTTCAATCACTCAGGGCTGGGAAGGGGCTGACAAGTGCCTGGGGGAGAATCACTCCCAGCCCTTGGCACAGGAACCTCTGGCTGCAGGACAATGCAGCTGCAGCTCCTGCAGTCCTCTCCTAAAGCTGGAACATGCCAATGCCTACAGACTCTGTGAGTACATTCTCTGCTTCTCTCCTGTGTAGAGCAGCCAGGGGTGCCCAGGGCTGTCCTGCAGAGCAGGGTCCTGCAGCCCAGGGCGCTGTGCTGGGGCAGGGACTCTGCTGCCTGCCAGGGACAGCTCTCAGCCAGCCCTGGGAGCTGCTGCCAGCACTGGGGGACAAGATCTGGGTGGAAGGAGACAGCTGGTAAGGCTTGGAAGTGTTCTCCTTGTGTGGTGAGGATACTGCATTGTTCAGGTGTGCGCCCAGCATGACATTTAACTCCAGAACATTTCCAAGTAGATTATCCAGGAAGCACAGCGAGGCCATGGCCACATAAAAGAAAAATCCTGCTTTATTAATCTATTACTCTGTGTTGCCTGGATGGGAAATTGCACACAGATATTCATCTTTCAGATCAGGGACCAAAAAAAAAGAAAAAAGAAAAAAAAAAAAAAAAAAGAAAAAAGGAAAAAAAAACAACCAACAAACTCAGACCTTACTAAACCAGGCAGTGACAGAAATCAGCACAGGGCCCCTTGCAGGCATCAGTGTCACTTTTCCAGCCTCCTCAGGGTTGCTCTGAGGTTGCCATCAGAGCCTGCAGAGCCAGAGCTGCCCCTGGGCAGTGCCTGAGCTGGGAGGGCTCTGCAGGGCAGAGCTGAGCCCCCAGGGCTGGGCTGGGCTCTGGCAGCACTGGCAGGGCCCAGCCCTGGGCACAGGGAAGCAGCTGCAGGCAGGGACAGCTCCAGGCAGCAGAGCCCTGGGCAGGCAGTGGGGGGAAAATGCCACCAAGCTGGGCTGGGATATTGAAAGTCCTCTCCAAACCAAACTGTCCTATGATTAATTTTTTTACAGATCCCCATGCCAAGACACCACAAATGTCCAACAGCAGCTCCATCAGCCACTTCCTCCTGCTGCCATTGGCAGACACGAGGCAGCTGCAGCTCCTGCACTTCTGCCTCTTCCTGGGCATCTCCCTGGCTGCCCTCCTGGCCAACGGCCTCGTCATCAGCGCCGCAGCCTGCGGCCACCACCTGCACAGCCCCATGTTCTTCTTCCTGCTCCACCTGGCCCTCAGTGACCTGGGCTCCATCTGCACCACTGTCCCCAAAGCCATGCACAATTCCCTCTGGGACACCAGGGACATCTCCTACACAGGATGTGCTGCTCAAGTCTTTTTCTTTATGTTCTTCATCTCAGCAGAGTTTTCCCTCCTGACCATCATGTGCTACGACCGCTACGTGTCCATCTGCAAACCCCTGCACTACGGGACCCTCCTGGGCAGCAGAGCTCAATCCCCTCAATCTCCTCCCCAACCCTGGATCTGGCACTGTCAGTTCTGTACTCAGTGGGGTCTCCAGCCCTGAACCCCCTCATCTACAGCCTGAGGAACCAGGAGCTCAAGGCTGCAGTGTCGAAACTGATGACTGGATGGTTTCAGAAACATTAAACGGATAGCCAGTTTCTGCAAATCACTTGTAATAAAACTCAATTTTGATACTTTTTGTTGGTTTGGTTGTGCGTTTTTTTCCAGTTTTCTGCAGAGATGCCCCTTTTGTTCCCCTCTCTGCAGCTGCAGCAGCAATGTCTGTGTGCAGAGCTGGGGGCAGATCAGGGCTGGCACAGCAGCTGTGCCCAGGAGCAGCAGCCCTTAGTGCTGCCAGTGCTGCTGCCATGGCCCTGCCCCGCTGCCCTCCTGGCCCTGGTGTTGCTGTAGGGCCTGAGGGCTCTCGGGGCTGGGCACAGGGCTGGGGGTGGCAGTGCCGGGGCTGCAGCAGGGACAGGCCATGGGCACTGCTGGGGCAGCGCTGACGCCTCAGGGCAGGGCCTGGGGGCTCCAGGCTCCTTGCCCAGGCTCTCTCCAGAACACACCCAGGCAAATGCTCAGCACAGAAAAGCCCCGGGAGCAGCCCCAGGCTGGCCCTGGGCAGGCTGGGGGCAAACAGCAGGGCTGGGGCTCTGCAAGGGCCCTGGGGGAGACGGGAAGGAGCAGCAGAGCAGGGCCTGATCCATCCCCACTGCGCTGGACACCCCAGGGCAGCGTCCCAGAGCGTCCTCATGCACCTGCCAACAACATCCCCCCTGGGCAGCCCTGGCCTCTCCCCCAGCTCACACAGGGGCCGCATCCTTGCAGACACAGACACGGCAGCACTGCCTCAGGAGCCCCTGTTTGCACTGCCCAGAGCGGGCCTCAGCACCCCCATGCTGTCGGTGTGGGGAGATGAACCTGAGGGAGCACAAATGCCATCAGCCCCTGGGGCCAGGAAGGGCTGGGCCACAGCAGGGAAACCACTCAGCTTTGGCGTGGCCTCTCAAGTCACACAGAGAGTTTGTTCCCATCAGCTCTGAGTTTCCTGTGCCACTGCAGACGTTGTTGCTCAGAGCCAGGGCTGCCTGGCAGCCACCCCCAAACTGCCCTGAGCATTTCCTTTGCTTCACCTTGGCTTTCTTTACTCTTTCTGCTACAAATTTCTTCCTGTGGCCTTCCCCTGTTCCCTCCCCTGCAAACAGCCCATCCCTGGTTGCCCTTTCCTCTCTGGCCCCACTCCCCATTGCAGTTCCTGAGTTGGCACCATGGGAACGTCCCTTGGGGAGCAGGATCATCCTCCAAGGGCTTCAGGAATTGTCTGCAGGCTCCTGCAGTGCCTGGGGCTGCTCCCTTGCCAGAGGCACCCCAGGCCAGAGGGGCACATCTGGGCTGCTGTGTCTGGCTGTGGGGCTCCTGTTGTGGGCCATGAGGAGGAGCTGCAGAGGCTCTGCAGGACTGACAGGATGGGCTTTGTGGCTGTCAGGAGAAGCTGAGGGACCTGGGCTGCTGCACCTTCTGAAGAGGAGGCCCAGGCCTCATCCTGACACTGCTGCAAGGCTGCTTTCAGAGAATCCCACAATCAGCAAGGCTGGAAATGACCTTGGACATCATCAAGTCCAAGCTGTGCCCTGACACTGCCTTGTCTCCCCTGAGCCTCCTCTTGTCCAGGAGAAACAAGCCCAGCTCCCTCAGCTGCTCCTCACAGGACTTGTGTTCCAGAGCCCTCCCCAGCCTTGTTCCCTTCTCTGGACACGCTCCAGCCCCTCCATGTTGTTCCTAAACTGGGGGGCCCAGAACTGGACACAGCACTGGAGGTGCTGCCTCAAGCAGTGCCCAGCACAGGGGAAGAATCTCTGCCCTGCTCCTGCTGGCCACACTGTTCCTGATCCATAGGAGTGCCAGGGCTTGGATGAGGGACATGGTGGGCAGGGCCTGGGGACAAAGTCGAATTTCTGTCAGCCATGAAGGGTGTCTTGGGTTTTCCATCAATAAATAAATAAATAAATAAATAAATATTGTATTCCATGTTTTGGAACCTGGTTGGGGAGGTGTTTTTTCTTTATCTGTTGTATGTCCAGGAGGGAGGGTGCAAGTGCCTTTCTGATAACAAGCCAGCTGTTAAAACCCGGTGGGGCATTGATTCTTATCTCTGTTCGCCCTCCCATTACCTCCATGGGGATCTCTTCTGTTAATGGGCCATTACAGCTCAGCAATGACAGTTAAAAAATATTTGGGGAATATTTTTCAGATATTTTGGTAACAGTGTAGGGATATTTGGCAATAGTTTGGGAATGTTTGTTCTTGGGAGTATTTTGGGGACATTTTGAGAAGATTCCTGAATTATTTTAGGAACATTTCAGAGACATTTTAGAAACGTTCTGTGAATTTTTTGGGTGGAAATTAGGAATGTTTGGGGGATATTTTGATGAAGTTGTGGGCATATTTCAGGGACATTTCAGGAATGTTTTGGGAATATCCCAGAAATATTTCTGGAACATTTTTGGGATATTTCAGGGATATTTTGGAGATGATTTGAGAAGATTCTGGGAATATTTCAGAGACATTTCAGAAGCAGTCCACGCACATTATTGGGAATTTTTGGGGAACATTTTGAGGACATTTTAGAAACACTCCATGCACACTTCTGGGAATTTTTTGGGAATATTTCAAGGGATTTTAGAAACACTCCATTGACGTATTTGGGAATATTTTTTGAGAATGTTTCAGGGGATTTAAAAAATATGCCATGCACATTTTTGGGAATATTCTTAAGACATCTTGGGGGGTTATAAAAATATTCCCAACACATTTTTTTGAAATTTTTTCTGGAATATTTCAGGGACATTTTAGGCACCCTCCATGCAGATTTTTGGGAATTTTTTGGGAACATTCCTGGGGAATTTTCTCTCACCTGTCTCCAAATTACCCCAAAATATCCACAAACTTACACAAAAATTACCACAAAATATCCCCAAAATACGTACTCTCCAGAAGCCAAAATTACCCCAAATTTACCACAAAACATCCCCAAAATTACACCAGAATTAATGCAAAATATCTCCAAAATATCCCCACAATTACCCCAAAACATCCCCAAAATTACACCAATTTATCCCCAAAATATCAGCAAAACTGCCTCAGAATTAGACCAAAATTAGCTCATAATAATTAGTCACTTCATGTGAGTCTTCAACTGCATCTCCCATCAGTGGACCCATATTGGGCAGAGCCCTGGGGATCCACATTCCCTGTGATCTGCACTGGGAAGACACCTGTCCTTTTCCTCTGCCCCTGGCAATTACATGAGGTGGGATTGAAGAATATGAGGGTCTGGCCATGGCCCCTTCATTGTATTTTTTCCCATCCCTGGTCATTGCCAGGGACAGGAAAGGGACTCTCTCACTTCCTCAAAAAGAATGGTTTCTTTTCCAGGCAGGAGGAAATACATGGCCGGGAAGAGCCAGGGCCTCGGGAAGGCATTGAAAACAGGCAAGTGGCCCAGAGAGGAGGCTGCTCTGTGCCCTTGGTGGCACAGGCACAGCAGGGAGGGGGCCCAGGACATTTGTCCCCAATGGCAGCCTCTGTCCCCAGGCGCTGGCAGCCCTGGCTGCTGGGCCCAGGTTTGGGGGCACTTTGGCTGTGGCCCAGCTCTATCCTCCTGCGGGGCTCAGGGCTGTTCCCGGCCATGGCCAGCCCTGCCCGGCCTCTCTGCTGGCCCAGAGCCCGGCAGAGCCCGGGGCAGGGCTGTCTGTGCAGCCCCACAGGGGCCACGGGCTGTGCAGGAGCTGGCAGAGGCTGCCCAGCAGGGAGGCCGTGGGGCACAGAGCCCCAAGGCTGCCGTGGGCACCACGGCACAGGGGCCGTTCCCACCCGCAGGGCTCCTGTCCCGCCCTGGGCCTGCACAGGGGCTGTGGCACCATGGCTGGGCCAGCGCGGCACAAAGGGGCCACGCAGCCGCTGCTGGGGGCTGACAGCAAGGCCAGGCACACATGAGGAATTGCTGGGCACTGCCTGCGCTGCCCAGGGCTGACTGTGCCAAAGGCATGGCTCAGCTGCCCTTGGGGGCTGCAGGAAAACTCCAGAGCCCCAAGAGCCTCCATGGCTGTGCTGGAGACCAAGGCTGGAGGAGGGAAAGGCAGGGCTGCTGCGGGATGGGGAGGGGATTGAATTCCAGCACACACCTCACTTCTCTGATCACCCCGGCACGGTGCTGGGCCCTGTTTCAGCCTGGAGCACAGCAGATGTTGATGGGACAGGAGCCCTCCGGGGCTGTCAGGGACCTGCAGCTTGCAAGGTGCTCTGCTCTCCCTCAGCTCCTCTCTGAGAGATGCCAACCCCAGCTGGGCACCTCAGGGCACAAGTGGCACTGCCTGTTCATGGGCACTCACCTGATCTCTGCCTGGAAAGGGGCACAGGTTTTAATCCCTGTTCATTTCATAATATACAAGCACATTTTTATTAGCTGGGTCATTTGAGTACTTTTAAGAATAGGAAATTTTCCCACGTGGAACAAGAATTTCCTGGAAATATACAGATGGCAGGAGAAGAAATACTGGTCTTCCCTTCTACCTTTGCCACCAACATTCAGTCTAATATTCCATGACCCTGTTCCTTCAGGTGTTTCCAGCTCTCCTGTTTAAATGGCCATGACAAAGGACATCTCTTCACTTGACCAGCTGGATCTATGTCCTTGCAGCTGCTCCCAGATTTCCACATCCAGATGCTCTGTGGTCCTTCAAGTGCCTCTCAATTGACTGGTTTCATGCTTTGAGCTATAGAGAGCTCCCCAATTTTTCTTAAGTTCAAATAAGTATCACATTAGTCAACATCTGATTGTGTCTATATCTATGACAGAATTACCTCTTCTTATATCTTTGTCTAAAACTGTTCCTGTATGGAAATCCCCTGGGGATGGTGGACATGTCAGATGCTGCTGGGACATCACAGAGAGCTGAGGGAAGAGCTCTGATGGTTATTAAACTGTATCATGTTCACTTCTGCTTGCTGGCAAGAAACCTTTCTGTGCCTCTGAGTCCCAGCAGTCCCTGGGCCCCAAAGGACACAAACCTGATGAGTTGTGGTTCCCATTCTGGTGGCTCTTGGATCTTGGCACTGCACAGAAGAGCTTTTCATCCACTTTCTCTCTTTTCCTTCCTCTAGGCACAGAGGGAGCTTGTGAGTTCAGCATGTGACTGGTGTGTGCAAAGAGCAAATCTGGGCAGAAATGGGCAGGGAGGGTTTGGGGGGACCTTGGGACCTGTGCTGGGCACAGAAGATGTTTTCCATTGGTCTGAGACTGTCTGCTGTGGAAAGTGGACTTAATATCAAGCAGAGGAATGACTTTTGCATTTGATGGAGCTGTGCCTCCCCTTGGGTTTGTTGGCTGACAATGAATGAACATCTCTGTGTCTCGGGCAGCTCCTTCTCCAAGGAAAGCAGCTGGGATTTGGAGCCAAGGAGCTGAAAGCTGCAGGCCCAGCCTGGGCTGGAGGGAGCTCAGATTTGCACAAGGCTGCTCTGAGTCCCAGGGCTGGGAGAAATATTGGGGTGGGGGTAGGGACAGAGTCTGATTGATTGTCAGCCATGAGGGGCCTTGATTTTCATATCTATTCAAACTGAACATTAGAAGCTACTTGGATTCAATGTCAATTGGAGATTGCACATATCAAGATATTAAGAAGAAAAAAAAGCCCTAAACACGACCTAAAAATTGTTTTCTTGCTGTCTTTATAAATATAATACATTCACTTTGAGTTCAGTTCTGAAATCTGTCTAATTAACCACAAAATTTGAAATTTTAAATCAAATTATTCCCAGTGTCCTGGCCTGTTAAGGTGTTCTGAATGTTGATGAGCCCTGGGGCACTGAATTCCTGAACCTGAAGAGCTGAAGGCTGAACAAGCCTCTGGAGAAGTCAAATCCTCCAGCAGCCCCCAAGTGTCTGAGGATGTCACAGCCCCCACTGAGGCCATCCCTGCCCACAGACCGTGGGGGAATGGAAACACAAGGAGAGCGTCCCTGGGGCTGGGCAGGCAGAACTCAGAGGCACCAGCGGGTCCAGGTGGGAAATGGAGTGTGCAATGTGGCTGTGACAGCCCTGCCTGGGCTGTGCCAAGCAGGACAGACAAGCCCTGACCCCCATCCCCCAAACAACTCTCTGAATTAGACGTTTAATAAGAATTACAATTGTTTGTGTCCTCTGAGTTGGAAACACTGGAGAAATACCAACAAGAGATTCTCAGGAGCTCAAAACAACAAAACAGCCTTTACAGGGAACTTCAGAAAAAACAGACAAAGTTTGGCAAAAGGTTTAATATGACTTTCAATCAACAAAAAACACTTCTCAAAGCATTTACTTGGCCCATTCAACTTCACAAACTCTAAGCCTGTTCAATTTTAAGTTACTCAAAATTAGCAAGAGCAGGGAATTAGAAGATGAAGGCAGATGAAGATACAGGGAAGCAAACACAGAGCTACCAACTCCTGGATTCCAGCTGTGTTCAGACAGAAATTCCAAAAGGAGGGAGGGTCAAGCTGTAGATGTGTGCTTGCCTTATGGTCAGCCTTAAATACCCCTTGTTCTTCCTGGGCCCTTCCCCCAGGTGGGACTTGGGGCCATCTGGTCACTCAGGAGCTGGGCTGGGGCTGCAGAGGTGGCAGTGGAGCATTGCCTTGGGTGTGCCAGGGACTGGCAGACACTGCTGTGTGGGAAGACAGAGACAGTGCTTATGGCACTCCTGCCTCTGATATATTGCAGTGTGTTAATTACCACAGAGTGGGAACAGCCTTGCCCTCACAGCTGTGGGTGTGACAAAAGAGTGAGTGAGTTGGTAGAGAGTCAGTTGGGGTCTGCTGGCTGTGCTGTGAGGATGAAGGGACAGGAGGTCGTGTGAGGGACAGAGAAGGGAAGCCACTGTCCCAGGGACAGACAGGGTCAGGTGGCCGTGCTCGGGACAAGAAGCAGCGAGCTGGGACTGCAGAAAGAAGAGAGAAAGAGCCAGAGCTGTGGGGAGCTGCCTACAGGATTGCTACATAGAAAAGGTATGAAAGACATCTAGATAACATGGTGCTGATGCCTGAAGCACTCTGAAGTTTTTATTGAAGCACTCGGAGTTCAGTGGCCCTCTCGACTGCGACACTGCTTGGCTGGGATAGAGGCTCTGGGGGGATTGGGGTTCCAGGGCAGGGCAAGGCTGGACCTGCCCCTTCCTGCCCCACACACCAAATGTTTCCAGCCAACAATCTCCTCTAATCTCTGACAAGAGGCAATGCTGGAGGTGGAATCCCAACTGTGGCCATGGGCACCTGGACAAGGAGGACAGTTCTTTCCCATAGGAAGGAAAGCACAGAGTCTTCCCCAGGGTTTTGGGGACAGATGGGAGGTGACCCTTGTGAAACCATTGCCAGCCAGACTTGTCCTGGCAATATTCCTATGGGAACAATTCCTGAATACAAGGAAATTTGGTGGTAAAATCTGAATTCTGGGTGCATTTTACAGTATTACCATGGGCTGGCACAGGAGGGGGAGATTTCCCCCTCAAGAGAGGCTCATATTGCAGTTTTTGCATTCAGGCAGCTCCACATCCCTCAGCTCTGGCTGCAGAGCAGCTGGAAATGCAAGTGCAGGAGCTCTGCTCATGCCCAGCCACAGCAGGTGACAGCAGGGACAGGGTCCTGGCACTGTGACATTTGCAGAGAGAGCCTTCAGCAAACGCTGGGGGCTGGAACTCTGTGCAGAAAACGCCCCAGGGGTCTGTGCAGGGAGGCAAAAGCAACAAAGTTTCGGTTCTGGCCCGGCCGGGGAGCACCAAATCGGCTCCATTTCAGGGCGAGGTGCCATTGCCGGCTGCTCTCCGAGCCCCAGAGCAGAGCCCAGGGGGCACCGAGAGCGGGGACTGTGCAGGAGCCGGACACGGCCAGAGAGGCCGGGCTGAAGGTGAGCCCGGGGCGGGCAGGGGCTGGAGGGGGCCCAGCCCGGGGGGTTCCCGCAGAGCCTCCCCGCTCCAAAGCCCCGCCTGCGGCAGCGGGGCAGCTGCCGGGAGCCTGTGCCGGGGCCGGGCCGCGGGGGGTGTTCCCGGGGCCTCCGGGGGAGCGGCTTTTTGTCCCGGCCCGGGGCCGTTCCCGCGGGGTTGGGGTCCCTGGGAAGGCGCCCGAGGACAGGGTGGGAGCGGTCGGTTGGCGGTGTTGGATCATTGTTTGCGGTGGGGTGATGGCCGGTTGGGGTCTCAGTGTTTCTGGGCCCGGGGCAGTGTGTTCTGTGGGCTCCCCCAGCGGTCGGAAGCCCCGCGGGTGCGGGGAGCGCTGGCGCAGCCCCGGCACGGGCGGGGCGGCCCCGGGTGGGCTGTGGGAGCCGGGAGCGGCCGCCCGGGCCCGGAGCCGCCGCCTTGGGCCGGGAGCCCCCCGGGCAGAGCTCTGTGCTCGGGGCCGAGGCCCGGGCGGCCCGGGGAGCGGAGGGTGCAGGGTCCCCCCGGGCTGGGGCTGGGGCTGGCTCTGCCCGGCTCGGGGGCTGCATTGTCAGCCCAGAGGCGCCTGGGGATGGCCCGGTACCGGCAGGGCTGGGAGGGGAAGCCGGAATGAGGGAGCAGAAACAGGCAGTGGGAGAGCTGGGGGTGTTCCAGGAGCCTGGACGTGTTGGGAGCATGGACAAGGGGGACCCGTGGATACCCCAGGACCCCAAAACAGGGACCCCGGGCAGTGCTGAGCCCTGGGACGCCTGTGATGCCAAACTGGGGAGCCCAGAGAAGGGGAACCTCCTGGATTCCCAGGAGCCACAGCAGCCCAGAGAGGGGGAACACCAATTCAAACTTGATCTGCAGCAACCCAGACAGGGGGGGCTTCCAGGACCCCAAAATAGAGAGAGCAGAGAGGGGAAACTCATGGTTGGGTGTTTTCTACTGAATCTTGGTCATTTCTGTATTTTGGGGGAATGAATCTTGGTGTTTTGGAGGTTTATCTGTGCACCAGATGCCCGGTGATGTTGTGGTGTGTTTTGTTCTAATGGTTTGTTCTGTTACTCCCCTGAGTTGTTGGTTTGCTCCAAGTTTGTACCCACCTACCCAGTTGTCATTCCTGCCCGGATTCTTCCCATTGTTCCCAAATATTCCCTGTCATGTTACTTGGCTGTCAATCCTTCCCTTACCCTGCCCCTCTTCCAGACTGTTCTCTGTCAATCCCTCGATCCTCGAGGCCCCATTGGAGCATGTGACCCACTCTCCTCCCCTTGTTTGCCCTCTTGGTTCAGCAAATGGAAACCCCACCTTTCACTCCTCCCCTACTTTCCTCCCATTTGCTAAAGATTTGTACCCTCCCCTGAACCCTCCCCAGTTTAAGAGGTCACAAGCAGCCGGACTCCTGTCTTCAGTACCTCCTACCTCAACTGGAATTAATCCTTTTGCAACCCATACTGAAGGTCTCCCTCTCATCCTTGTCTCCATCGTGTGCCTGACAGCAGCCTGAGTGCCCCAGAGCATCAGCTCTAAGCCACTCCTTGGGTCACCTTGGGACAAGGTGTGTCCCTCTCTTGGCGTGGTGTCCTGGAAAGGCCGGTTGGCTCCGGGACTGGGTCACGGTGACTTCTAGAGATGGATTTGGGCAGAGGGACCTTCTAACTTAATGTGCTCATTCCTTGTTTTTCTCCTAACCAGGATTGCTTATTCCCAAACCTTGGCTGGATGGAAGAGAAGAGTGCAAGGAAGAGGAAGATGCCCCAGGACAGCCAGGCAGGTGAGGAGGAAGTCAGTGCCCCTTTCCCCCTTTCTCCTGCTCCATCTCCCAGCCCAGCACGGCCCCCGGCTGCAGGACAGCCTCACTGCCAACACTGTACTTCTGGGCATGCACTGGGAAAAATTCCTTCCCCTTACATCTGGCTCGCAGGCAAATGCCATCCTGCCCTTGTCTTTCTTCCCCCAGGGAAGGAGCTGAGGATGGAGACCAAGGAGGACAAATCCCGATGGCAGAACCTCGTGGAAGAGGCTGTTTTGAGCAGCTCCACGGCACAGGAATCCAACGGGGAGGAAAAGCCCCAGAGATCCTGCAGAAGGAGGGGCTCCAAACCCATCCCAGGGTTCTCTGAGGAGGAAAGACCCTCCCTGTGCCAGGAAGGCAGCTGGAGATCAAGCCAGAGCTCAGAGCTGGTGGTCTCTGAGAAGCTTCATGATGGGGAGAAACCCCACAAGTGCTTGGAGTGTGGGAAGAGCTTCAGCTGGAGGTCCCACCTGATCAGACACCAGAGGATCCACACTGGGGAGAGGCCCTATGAGTGTCCCCAGTGTGAGAAGAGGTTTCAGACCAGCTCAGATCTCCTGGTGCATGAGCGCATTCACACCGATGAGAGGCCCTTCCGCTGCCCCGACTGCAGGAAGGGCTTCAAGCGCAGCTCCCACCTCATCAGGCACCGGCGCATCCACACTGGGGAGAGGCCCCACGAGTGTGGGGAATGTGGGATGAGCTTCAGTGACAGAACCAGCCTGATCGTCCACCAGAGGATCCACACCAGGGAACGGCCCTACCAGTGTGAGCAGTGTGGGAAGAGCTTCTGCCAACGCTCCCACTTGATCCGCCACCAAAACACCCACGCTGAGGAAAGGCCATACAAGTGTGGGGAATGTGGAAAGGGCTTCAACCAGAGGTCCCTACTGATCATCCACCAAATGAGCCACACTGGGGAGAGGCCCTATGACTGTTCTGAGTGTGGGAAGAGGTTTCAGACCAGCTCCACTCTCATCCGGCACCAGCAGATTCACACAGAGGAGAGGCCCTTCCGCTGCCCCTACTGCAGGAAGGGCTTCAAGGACAACTCTAACCTCATCAGGCACCGGCGCATCCACACTGGGGAGAGGCCCCACGAGTGTCCCCAGTGTGGGAAGAGCTTCACCAGGAGCTCTATCTTGACCCAACACCAACAGAGTCACCGGTAAAGGAACGGCCCTGAGAATGCCCTGACTGTGGGAAGAGCTTTGTGACCTGCTCCAACTCCATCCCCATCAGAGGACCCACATTTTTCAGAGCCTTGGTGACCCACATTCCCTGTGATCCACACTGGGAAAGACACCTGTCCGCTTCCCTGCCCCTGGCAATGATGTTAGATCGAATTGAAGAATATGAGGGTCTGGCCATGGCCCTGTCATTGTATCCAGTTCCATCTCAGGTCATTGCCAGGGAAAGGAAAGGGACTCTCTCTCTCCCCCAAGGAGAAGGATGTCCTTTCCAGGAATGAGGAAATATGGTACCAGGATGAGCCAGTTGGTAATTGGTTGTAATTCCCTGTACCTAGTTTCTCTTACCCCCTTCTGTTATCACTGTAGTTTCGGTTCCAGTTTGATGCTTATCCTGTTGTTCCCAGTAAATTGTTCTTATCCCAGCCTGGGCTCTTTGCCTTTTTTACTTTCAATGGGAGGCTGGAGGGCAGCCAGGGGCGGCATGGTTTTAGCGGGAGCAGGAAATTGGGGAATCCCTTTCCTAAAGCCCGGCCCGGGGAAACCGAGCATCACAGCTGGTGCCAGCCCTGGCTGCCCTGGCAACAGCCTTGGGAGCGGGTCCCTGGCTGGGGGCTGTGGGAACCTCTTCCCTCTGGGGCCCAGGGACAGGACTGCAGGGAACGGCTGGAGCTGACTCGGGGCAGCTTTGGCTTGGATCTCAGGAAAAGGTTTTTCCCCCAGAGGCTGCTGGGCCACTCAACAGGCTCCCAGGGAAGGGTCACAGCTCCAGGGCTCTCTGAGCTCCAGCAGCCTTTGGACAGCGCTGCCAGGCCCAGGCTGGGATTGTTGGACTGTCCTGTGCAGGGCCAGCAGTTGCACTCCAGGATCCTGATGGCTCCCTCCCAACTCAGCCCATTCTGGGATCCCTTCTGGGATGCCCTGGCCCTGGCCATGGGACTGCAAATGGTTGCCATGGCAAGGGAGTCTGGCCCCAGGCCTGAGCTGGGATGCTCAAGAGCCCTGTGGGCAGAGGCAGTCCCAGCCATGCCATGGGCACATCCCAGGGCACCTTGGGCTGCAAAGGCACCCATCTGTCACAGGCACTCACGGGGGCTCCACGGTGACACCCCAGGAGTGCCCAGGCTGCCAAAGAGCCGGGATGTCCCAGACACTCCCAGGGCTTCCTGTCATGGGCACAGTGGGAGCTTCAGGCAAAAGCTTCATTTCTTCATTGGAGAATCTCCTGCTGAGTCATGAATGAGAGAATAGAACTTAACTCCACATAAAATCCTTTAATGAATATTTGCTCTTTCCACAAGTCACTTGTGATGAAAATGCAAGCAAATCCCAAACATTAATAAACTGACAATACAACAATTATGGTGGCAATTCCAAGTTTCATCCCACAGGAAGGTAAGCATCAATTAACTGCACCAGATCTGGGGGAAATCAAAGCACAGCCTTGCTGGCACAGAGGCTGCTGTGCCCCAGGGCACCAGGACTTGGCTTCTCTTTGTCCCCACCTGTCATCACTGCCTGCAGTTCTCTGCTCTGCCTGGGGCCTGGGGACACTTTATCTGTCATGACCCTCAGTGGGACCCATTAAAACTTCAGAAAACCTTGGAGTTGGATTCTGACTTGGAGTTCTGCAGGAGTTTCTACCCGTCCCTCTCAGGGACTGATGTTCAGGGCCTCAGCACAATCCCCAAGAGGGTCACTGAAGTCCTTGTGCTGTGTCTGTGCTGCTGAGCTGGGCCGGGCTCCTGGCACAGAGGCAGCTCCTGGCAAGGGCAGCGCTGCAGAGAGACAGCTCTGCCCAGGAGCAGCTCCTGTGCACAGCCCAGCAGGGCTGGGGCACTGCCAGGGCATCTCAGGGACACGAGCAGGGCACAGGCAGAGCTCACAGGGGCTCAGCACTGGCAGGGGCTGTGTGTTTTCTCAGAGGGGGCTGTGTCACAGGGCCCCAGAGCAGCTGTGATGTCACAAAGGGGCTGTGTGACAGCACAGAGTGGGTTGTGTGAGGTCACAGATTGGGCTATGACATCACAGAGTTTGTTGTGTGAGGCCATTGAGCAGCTACAGCATCACAGAGGGGAGCGTGTGACATTGCAGAGCAGGCTGTGACATCTTCCTGTGGCTTTATGACATCATAGAGTGGGCTGTGAGATCATAGAGTGTGCTGTGACATTACAGGGTGGCTGCATGACATCACTGAGTGAGTTGTGTGACATCACTGAATGGGTTGTGACATCACAGAGCTAGCTGTGACTTCATAGAAGGTGAGTCTGTGACATCATAAAATGGGATGTGACATCACAAAGTAGTAACTCTAGAAAAAGAAACAGGAAAGGTCCCAATGAAAAAATAGACAAATAGGAAAAATGTATGAGATTGTGAAGAGTTGTATTTGGAAGCTTCTGGAGCAGGAAAGAGGGAGTTTATTGCTTCTGTAAAGATCCAGGCATCATTTTCCTCAAGGGATCCATGAGCTCCTGGTTCCTCAGACTGTAGATGAGGGGGTTCAGGGCTGGAGTCACCACCGAGTACAGAACTGACAAGGCCAGATCCAGGGATGGGGAGGAGAGGGATGGGGGCTTCAGGTAGGCAAACAGGTCAGTGCTGAAGAAAAGGGAGACCACAGCCAGGTGAGAGAGGCAGGTGGAAAAGGCTTTGTGCCGTCCCTGATCAGAGGGGATCCTCAGCACAGCCCTGAAGATCTGCACATAGGAGAAAACAATGAACACAAAACAACCAAATACCAAACAGGCGCTAATAGCAATGACCCCAAGTTCCCTGAGATAGGATTTGGAGCAAGAGAGCTTGAGGATGTGTGGGATTTCACAGAAGAACTGGCCCAGGGCATTGCCATGGCACAGGGGCAGCGAAAATGTATTGGCTGTGTGCAGCAGTGAATAGAGAAAGGAACTGGCCCAGGCAGCTGTTGCCATGTGGGCACAAGCTCTGCTGCCCAGGAGGGTCCCGTAGTGCAGGGGTTTGCAGATGGACACGAAGCGGTCGTAGCACATGATGGTCAAGAGGGAAAATTCTGCTGTGATGAAGAACATAAAGAACAAGAGCTGAGCACCACATGCTGTGTAGGAGAAGTTCCTGGTGTCCCAGAGGGAATTGTGCATGGCTTTGGGGACAGTGGTGCAGATGGAGCCCAGGTCACTGAGGGCCAGGTGGAGCAGGAAGAAGAACATGGGGCTGTGCAGGTGGTGGCCGCAGGCTGCGGCGCTGATGACGAGGCCGTTGGCCAGGAGGGCAGCCAGGGAGATGCCCAGGAAGAGGCAGAAGTGCAGGAGCTGCAGCTGCCTCGTGTCTGCCAATGGCAGCAGGAGGAAGTGGCTGATGGAGCTGCTGTTGGACATTTGCTGTGTGTGGCCCTGGGGACTTGTTCATGGATAAAGGACAGTGACAAGTCAGGACAGGCTGCTTTGAGCCAAACCTGTGACACTCCCTGTAGACTGTCCTGCTGGTGTTGGTGTTTTTGGTGCTGACCCTGACTGCTGACAAAACAGCAACACATTCACTTCAGAGCTGGACTGGGTTGATGCACAAGATGGCGGATGGGGCTGAGGCAGCCACACACAAAAGATGGGGATGGGGCTGGGGCAGACACACACAAGATGGCGGATGGGGCTGAGGCAGCCACACACAAGATGGCGGATGGGGCTGGGGCAGACACACACAAGATGGCGGATGGGGCTGAGGCAGACACACACAAGATGGCGGATGGGGCTGAGGCAGACACACACAAGATGGCGGATGGGGGCCGAGGCAGACACACACAAGATGGCGGATGGGGCTGAGGCAGACACACACACGATGGCGGATGGGGCTGAGGCAGACACACACAAGATGGCGGATGGGGCTGAGGTGGGGCCTCCCAGCACAGTCTGCGGCCCCTGCCAGCCCAGCTCCAGCCCCGGAGCCGCGCGGGGCAGGGAGAGTCCTTCCCTTCAGCCCTTTGTTCAACAGGACATTAACAGACACCCAGGAAATGGGCACGGTGTGGCACATTTGCTCTGTGCACACAAATATAGACCAGCCAGTTTGGAATGTCAGCTGGTAGTATTTTGATGCCAAGGCAATTCAAATAGGTGAAAATAGGAAAAAAATCCAGGCATTGATCATTTTAAACTAAAAGGCTTTAATTTTTTTTCTCCAAAAGAGGGCCAAAAGCATTTCCTGTGCAGATGGACTTTGTTTAGCATCAAGAAGCATCACAAGTGGTTTGGTCCAGGCAGGAGTCACAGTGACTGTGAGGGGATGAAAACGGAGATGGATCTGCTGGAGGCGGATGGTGCAGTGGCTGCTCACCCGCAATGTGTATCCCTCAGGGGACCTATTTCTTTAGAACACCATGAAGACTACAGAGAACTGAAATACAAACCAAAACTGCAGCAGGAAGCCCAGTGCACTTTAGGTTGTTCTCCATGAGACTCTTCAAGCTGAGCACGGCCGTTCTGTTCAGCAGACGCACAGGCAGGGGCTCCTTGGAGTGCTGCTCTGGCACCCGTTCTTTGGAGTAGGGGATTGCAGGGAAAAACAAGAGAAGCCCATCCACTACTGAAGAGGAGCAGTCACTGACAGGAACCAGTGGGTTAAGAAATGTGAGGGGAAAAATGGCAGAAATTGTGAGGTGACAAGTGTGAGAAATGGGAGTGGAAAAAGGAGAGGAGTGTGAGGGAAGAAAAGGGTAGGAAACCTGTGTGGGAAAGGGTGAGAGAACTGAGGGGAAAATGGTGAGAAATGTGAGTGAAAATAGGAGAGGAAGGTGAGAGGAGGAAAAGGCAGGAAATACAGTGGGAAAATTCTAAGAAACATGAGTGGGAAAGGGTGAAAAACAAAGGGGGGAAAATGGAGGGAAATGTGAGGGGAAGGGAGTGAGAAATTTTACTGGCAAAGAGAGAGAAACAGGCAGCAAATGTGAGGGGAACATTGTGAGAATCCTGAGGGGAAAAGAGTGAGAAACCAGACGACAGAGAAAGGCAGAAAACATGAGGAGAAAAGAAGGGTGGGAAATTCTGTGGAGGAGATAGCTGAGGAATGTTTAGGGGATAAGGGACACAATACCTCTCAGATTAATCTTGTAACTAGAAGCTAGGACAAGGCCAGCATGTTCCTGGCAGAACTGTTAGAAAAGAACAGGATGAGGGAGAGAAACTGAGATCATGAGAAAAGGGGAACTAAATGCTACAAGGCAATACAACTGTTGCAATATGCTGATATAACATGAAGTAAGCTATTGTGTAGTCACTACCAATCAGGAGCTTGGCTTTTGCAATATGTATGAACTAATTACTTAGAATATAAATGTAAGCGAGAAAACAAATAAAATCGAGCCTGATTGATCAACATTGGTTGAGTCAGTCTCCCTCCATCCAACAGAGTAAAGAGTTCTTCCCTGCCCCTTTCTTAAAACAAGAGGAACTACAGAGGTTTTCACCCAAAACGGGGAGTTTTTCTGGCCTGCTGCCTGGCTGCTGCTCTCCAAAGCGAGCTGAAGACAGGCAGGAGGGGCTGGGCTGGGCCAATGAGGTGTTAGCACAGTTAGAGGAGTGTGTGACATGGGCTGCAACACACAGTATCCATTTGCTCCCAGCAGTTACTGCTGTGATGTGTGCTGGTCTGTGTACAGCTGTCGGGTCAGGATGGGCACCAGATCCCATGATACGGGCAAAGGGCATCCCAAGCGCCATGCACCCCTACAAACTACAGACCCAAGGACTGGGGTAAGGCCTAATACAGAACTTTCTTTACTTGACACATCTGCATCTCCCCAGCCTGACTGTGCAAACTCATATGTGGGATGCGGCTTTACTTTCCCCCACTGGGAAACTACATCAACGCAGGGGTGCCCGGAGTGATTGCTGATGACTTGAGCCATCAAATCATTCAAGATCCTTTCGGGCCGTCTTAGACGCTTAGGGTGAGGGATTCCTTCCAACCTGGGCCATTTTGGGTGGAGTGGGGGGCAGCGCCAGAGCAGGTGGCAGGGTGTGCAAGGGCCCTTTAAGACACACTGCAGCACGGTAATGGTGGAATGGAAGAGGAATGGGTGTCCGTTGTGGCATGTGGTGACATAACCATTGGTGGCAACACAGCAACGCCAGAGTGCTCAGTGCAGGCGACGGGACAGGACGCGCCAGAGCAGTGCTGTGAGGAGTCCCTGCACAGTGCACTCGTTGGCGTCTGACCCAGAGCTTTTCTGACGCGCTACTCCCGGTGCTGGCCCGATGGCCAGACCGCAGGACTTGGTGACTCGGAGCTTTTCCGAGACCAGACGGCATGGCTGGCATGGCGGCCAGATTTCTCCGTCTTTTTAAAGTTAGTAGGAAGAAAAGAAATACAAGCCCTGCAGATGCTCCAGCACAACACCCTGAAGAGCTGGAGCAGTTCCAGCCACTGCAGGACGGTGAGTGGTAGAGCTGGGCTACAGGGCTGATGGCTGTGGACAGCTTGGCCCCATCCCATCCCCATTCCCATCCCGCCTACAGACGGGATGGAAGAGGGGCTGAGGCTCTCCCCACAGCAGCTGTGCTCCATCCCCTGGGGCATCCTAGGGCTGTCCCTGCCTGGGGAGTGGAGGGCTGGCTTCTCTGGCCTCTCCTGCAGCCCCCTCAGCTCTGGCTGTGCTCTTTTCCAGATGCAGCCATGGACCAAGCACAAGGGCAGAAGCCCGCCCGTGGCCGCATCCGCAGAACCCTGAAGGTACCTGCAGCCATCTCCACCTGGGCTGGGCATGCTGTCACTGCTCAGCCGAGCTCCATGCTTGGAGCGCTCCATGGAACATGCTTCTCTTCCCCGTCCTTTGCTCTCCTGCAGGCCTTCCACAAGTTGCTGTCCATTCGACGTAGGAAGACCCGCACCGCAGCAACTGAGAGCACGGCCCAGCCCGACTCCGGGCTGACCGAGCTCCAGGCAGAGCCTGATGTCAGCCCAGATTCCACCGAGCACTCAGAAGACCCTGACGCTGCAATGAATGCTGACGCTGCAAAGATGGACACGACAGTGACTGCGGACGTGGCCGTCATAAACACCAACACCAGAGTGACTCAGGGCGTCGTGAATACTGATGCCATGCCCGCTCCCACTCTGGAGTTTTTCAAGGAGAGTGCTACTTCTCAGCAGCAGGCAAGCAGCTTGGGGCCAGGGCTGCAGGCCTCTCAGGATCAGGTGCCCCCTCAGGCCACGGCCACTGGACCACCTCAGTCCTTGAGGCCAGCAGAGTGTGGCAGGAAGGGAAGCACTTCTTGGGGGAAGCTGGGGAAGCTGTTCCCTTGGACAGCGCTCCAAGTCTTCCCCATGTCTCCTCCAGGTGCCAGCCGTGGTGAAGAACATCCACCAGAGACTGGCGGCCTGTCCCACTGTGGATGCCGGGCTGCGCATTAACTTTCTGAGGCTGGCTCAAGATCAACCTGCAGACGTGGTTCTGACCCTCCTGCGCTGTGCCCCAATGTGTGACAGGTACGGGGCCCACCTGCCTTGAGAGCTCAGGGCTCACCAGCCTCTAGGGCCCCTCACCCTGCACAGCCCGTCCAATGGGGTCTGCCAGACAGGCCGAGTGGTCCAGGACCCTTGGGCCTCTGTTTCCCAAGCCTGCTGCCATGCTCCCTCCCTGCCCCTCAGGGCACCAGGGCTCTGTCCCCTGGGCCTCCACAGCTGCACAGGGCATGCTACTGTGACTGAGACGCCCCTGACACAGAGCTCCAATCCCATAGAGCTGCTGCTATGATGTGGAGAGCCATAGGCTCGTCGGCTCTGACAGTGGAGAAGGTGCTGCCAACGCTGATGACTGTGATGGAGGATTGGCCACTGCATAGAACGTTCACCTCTGATGGGGACAACGAGGCCGTTTTTGCCCTGGCGATGAGTTTCTAGAACTGGCCTCTCCTCCCCGGTCGCCTCTCCATCAGCTCTCCACTCTCTCCCTCCCTGCCTCAGGCACTGGCTTAGGGCTGGGCACAGGGGGCATCAGCCCCGCTGCTCCCCCGGCATCTCTCCTCGGGCCCTGCCACACGGACATCTTAGCACTGAGCTCTGTCTCGGGCTGCTTCTTTTGCAGGCAACTCTGGGGCTCTGGGTGACTCTACAGGTGCCTGGGTGCCACATGGCACCATTCCTTCATTCAGCCCGCCTGTTTGTGGCTCTGCTCTTCCACATTGTCATCACCACACAGCAGATGCCAGAGGAAGTTGCCAACTTCTGGAGAGCGTGCCGGCAGGAACAGCGCCTTCCCAGCAACCCCAACAGGTGCCAGTACTCCTGTCTTCTCAATGTCCTTGTGGCCAGCGCCAGTGCTCCCAGTGTGACCTGGGCTTTGCTCTGCACACAGGTTTGCAGTGCAGGCCATGAAGGCTCTGTTCAGCCAGAAGTGGTACGACAAAGAGCTGATGGCTATGGAGAGCAAGCACGGCTGGGACACGCTGCTCTCTGCTGACACCCAGCACTATGCCGTGGGTCTGCTGGCCAGGTGAGAACCCCTTCTCTGCCACGTTTGTGCCCTGTGCCCGGGCTGCCCCACACAGTCCCTGGGGTCATGGCCACGAGGGCCTTGTCACTGAGGGATGGCCAAGCAGACTGGAAAAGGCTCTCCCAGCCTTTTCCAGGAGGGTGGTCAGAAGGGGCCACCTCCCAAAACACCCACATCCCCCTCCAGGGATGCTGGGGAAAGACCAGACCTCTGTGAGTCAGACCCTGAGGACTGTCCCGTCCCCCCCCCCCCACCTTGAGGTCTTGGTGTCTTTTTCCCCCTGACAGGGAGATGCGCCGTGAATTGGGCTACATGTGTTCCCACATCGCATTCTACCTGCTCCAGCTGCTAAGCAGGGAGGAGCCACGCTGGGATCTGCCCTTCCTGGCATTCCTCGTGGAGGTGAGCCAGTGCTGCCTCGCTGAGCAGCCTCCCAGCTCTCTGCCCTCTCGTAGCTGCAGCTGCCTGGGCCAGTGCCCGCGCCCTGTGCTGCTGCCTGGGCCCAGCCCTGTGCACTTCTGGGCTCCTGCCCTTCGTGTCCCCTGTCACTGCCCTGTGCCTCTCAGGTCCTCGAATGCCTGGACTTGAGGGAATGCGTGGGCAGTGTCCTGGAGGTGATGGCAAGGCACCTGTGGCAGGGGTGCAGGCAGAGACGTCGCCTGGCGCTCAGAGGCCTTGTGCTGCTCAGCAAAGATCCCTCGATGGTGAGAAGGGGGCAGCAGCTGAGGCTGCGGTGGGGAAAGCAGCTCCCTGGGCTGGCTGGGCTCCAGGAGCTGAGGCAGCTGCTCCCAGCTCTCCTGCCTCCTGCTCGAGAGAGCTTCGCGATGGGCCTTTGGCCTCCGGGCCCTGCAGCAGCAGGGTGGGGTTGCAGTGCCAGGGCGGTGTTGGCAGTGCAGCTGTTGACGGCTTCCCAGCACAGCCTTGTGTTCCATGCAGGCCAGATGGATATGGAGCCTGGACCTAAACCTGCTGGAGCTGCTGGGTGATGCCGATGGAGAGGTGGTTGGCATGTCCCTCTCTGTGCTCACAAATGTGTTCGGGAACAAAGACGCCGTGATAGGCAGGACCACCGCCTGGTTGCTGGCCGAGCGACTCCTCTCGCTCTTTGGAAACGTAAGGCTCTGTGCCACGGGCACCAGCTGCTGCCCAGAAACTTTGTACCCAGTGGATTTTTCGGCTTTTGCCCAGCTGGGCTGGAGAAGTTGGTGCTGAGGTCTCTTCTGCTCCCATTCCTTCAGGACAACGGCCACGTGCAGCTGCTCTCTATTCAGCTTTTTAAAAAGGTGATGGGCTTGGTAGAGCATGAGGGAAAAAAGCCCCTGCAGAGTATTGTGAGGCAGAGCCTGCTCCCACTCTTCCTGCACTGCCATGAGGGGAACCAGCGCGTGGCGAAGGTGAGGTTTTGTGTGATGCTGGTGCATCCCTGACAGGGGCTCGGCCGCCTCCTGCCCGGGCACCTCTCCCGGGTCGCGGCCTCCTCCTGGCCTTGGCAGTGGGACTCAGTCCTGTGCCCTGGGCTGGGCCGCGCTTCCATCACCTCCCGTCCCTGCCGCTCTCCAGGCCTCTCGGGAAACGCTCCACGCTGCGGCCGGCTTCCTCCAGAGGAGCGATCTGGAGCAAGTGCTGAAGACGCAGAAGCTGGTGAAGTTCGCCGAGTGTCTGGTAAGGACGGCCTGGAGGAGCCCCCTGACCGCGGTGCTCAGTGCGTGGGGCCGCAGCTGCGGTCCCTGCCCAGTGCCGCAGGCAGGGGCGCCGGCCAGGGCCCCACACGCCGCTCCCTTCCCTGGGGCCGGGCGGGCTCTTCTCCAGGCTCCTGCCGGCCGGGCCTCGGGGCTGTGCGGGCAGGGGAGGCCGAGGGGCCGAGCCCGCGCCAACCCGTCCCTCCTGCCGCTCTCTCCAGCTGGTGCAGGACGAGAGCCGAGCAGCCGGATACCTGCGCTGGGCCCTGCCCTACCTGGGGAGCCCACGGGAGCCCCTGCGACAGGCGGCCATCAGGATCATTGGTGAGCCACGAGCCCAGGGCCCCCCCAGCCCCGGCAGGGACATCTGTGCCTGGCGCCCGGAGCCGCGCCTGCCCTCGGGGCGCTGCCGCCCTGTGCTGGTCCTGCCCCGTGCCGGTCCTGCCCTGCCCTGGGGCCTCAGCAGGCGCCAAGGGCCCGGGCTCAGCCCTGCCGGGGCAGGGGGCCGTGCGGCCACAGGGCTGGCAGAGCCGCTGGGAGGGAGCTGTGCCGCTGGGGCCCTGACAGGCTCTGTGTTCCCAGGGATCGCCGGGGTGCTCCTGATGGGGCAGAGGGAAGAGCTCCAGGCCCTCAGCCAGGGTGAGTGAGGGCAGCGGGCTGTCGGCGGGGGCTGCCGGGGGGAGCCGCAATGCCTGGGCAGGGGGCTGCAATCCCTGGCCCCGGTGCGGAGGGCTTCGCTCCCTGTGTGGACAAGGGGGGGCACGGGCAGAACACAGAGAGGTTTCAGGGCTGCGGGCGGGGTGATTTGTGGCCAGCGCCTTGTGGCCACTCCCGTTGGCCCCTCCTCTCTTGGGGTGGCCACGGCAAGAGCTGGGGGGGATGGCCCTTGGCAGGAGAGTCTCCTGGGATTCCCGCAGATCCCGGCTCTGACTGTGGCACTGTGCCTGTCTCTTCCAGCTCTTCAGGCCCTGAGAGACGATGACAGCCCCTCTCGGATAAGCCTTTTTGTTCAACTGAAATTCGAGGGGCGAGCTGCAGAGCTGCGGTCATCTGCCAGCCCAGAAACACCAATGTCCTCAGAAGACCTTCAGGCACCAGGAAAGATGAGAGCACCTGGATACCAGAGGAGACAGAGACCAGCCCAGAGCTCCAGGCACAGCTGGCGATTGACACAGCAGAGCCTGTGGGAAGCTTGCGTGGCTTCAGCCCCCTCCCTGCCTTGCTACACTCTCCATCCCTTCTCCCTCCACTATTCCTCCCTTTTGACAGCTCCATCCCTTCAGCCCTCAGACCACGCCCTTTCATCCCCTTTCTTCCCTCCCCATCCCTTTAATCCCCTGCCTTCCCCAGCTCATCCCTTTGCTTTGCTTTCCATTAATAAACCATTTGTCTTGTTCACTTTATCTCTGTGGAGCTGAAGCAATGTAAATCCAGAGCCCTGGGACACACGTTCCCTTGCTGTGTCACACCTGCGGTTTCAGGATGGCCACCAGCCGGGACGTGTCCCAGGGAGGCCGTGCCACACGGACATCTCAGCACTGATCCCTGTCTCGGGGTGTTTATTTTGCAGGCAGCTCTGGGGCTGTGGGTGGTTGTGCAGGCCTGAGGGCCCCGTTGCCCCCGCTGTGGGCCGCGTCCTGCGCATGAGCTGCCAGGAGGGCCGGGGGTCCCACGTGCGGGGGGCCCGGCCAGGCCACGCCCCCACCCCGACCCCGGCACCCGGTGCCAACACGTCAGGGCTGCCGGGTCCTAGCATGTGAATAAAAATTCATTGACCTTTCCACTGCGATCTGGCAGCGTTTCCTTCTTTCTATGGAGCAAAAAAAAAATTATTTTTCTGCATATGTTCTTTGAGCTTTGTCGCTAATTTCTGGTGCTTTTTTTCGTTCGTCTTTGTTAAAGGGTGTCCTGGTTTAGGTTGAATTAGGGGAGAACCTCCAAAGGACTCCCCTAATCTACCACCCCTCCCCCAGCCCTGGGTTTGGGAAGGAATTTCTCGAACAAAGTGGAAAAAACCGGCTTATTAACAAATGAATAAACACCCCCCGACACAAGGGAAAAAAAAAAAAAAAAAAGAAAAAAAGCTCAGGTTACTGTGAGGGGGAGGGCGCAGAGCTTCTTTCGCGGGCCCCGGAGATCCTCGGACTTCTCCCGTCAGGTCAGCTCCGGTGCTGGTCCTAAATCTGGGGGGGGGGGGGGGAAGGGAAGAAGGGAAAGAAAGGGAAAGAAAAAAAAACGGAAACAGCGAAGATGAGCAGCGTAAGGAAAAATAGAGGGAGAAAGCGGCAAGCGGAAAAAGCAGCGAGCTAGCCCAGAGCAGCGTAAAGCCAAGAGAGAGAAAGAGGGGGGCAGCCTGTGCCCGCCCAGCCAACAGGAAAACAAGGACAGCTGTTACACATAACAAGGTAGTCCACAATATGGGATAGGAAGCACTGTCAACCCAGGACATTCCACCCCTTATCCCATATCGTGGACACACAATAAAAAACTTCCATCTCACTTACTCAGACCTTCGACACTTACACATTTCCATTCATCTTACTTGCTCAGACCTTTGACGCTTATACGTTTCCTTCTGTTTCATGTCTGAGTGATCTAATGTACAGACAATGATAGTAACATTCAGCACATATGAGTTTCACCCCACATTCAGATCTCCCTGAGGTACACATCGTGTTGTTCCATCTTTCTGCATTATCCACCATGTATAACCCGCTCCTTGAGCAGAGACAATTCCACGGATGGGTTTGCCTGTACTCGAGGCAGGGTTGATCCATACTGTCTTTCCCAACAAACCTCTAACATGGGCCACTGGAGCTTTATCTCCATCTACTATATTAAGGAGCTGGGACTGAGCAGGACCCGCTCGGTTGGTAGAACCTCAGGTGTTAACTAGCCAGGTGGCCTTCGCTAAATGCTGCTCCCAGTTTTTTAAGGACCCTCCACCCAATGCTTTCAGGGTGGTTTTTAACAACTCATTGTACCTCTCCACTTTACCTGCAGCTGGTGCATGGTAGGGGATATGGTATACCCATTCAACGCCATGTTCCCTCACCCAGGTTTTAATAAGATTATTTTTAAAATGAGTCCCGTTGTCTGACTCAATTCTCTCGAGAGTACCATGCCTCCAAAGGACCTGCTTTTCAAGGCCCAGAATAGTATTGCGGGCTGTAGAATGAGACACAGGGTAGGTTTCCAACCATCCCGTGGTGGCTTCTACCATGGTCAGCACATGGCGCTTGCCTTGGCGGGTTTGAGGCAGTGTGATGTAATCAGTCTGCCAGGCCTCTCCAAACTTGTACTTAGACCACCGCCCTCCATACCAGAGGGGCTTCATCCGCTTGGCTTGTTTAATGGCAGCGCACATCTCACAGTCATGAATAACCTGAGAAATGCTGTCCATGGTTAGATCCACCCCTCGGTCTCGTGCCCACTTATAGGTGGCATCCCTACCTTGGTGACCCGAGGCATCATGGGCCCATCGTGCTAGGAACAACTCTCCCTTGTGCTCCCAGTAAAGGTCTATCTTCAACTCCCCTATTTTTGCAGCTTGATCTACCTGCTGATTGTTTTGCTGCTCTGCATTAGCTTTACTTCTGGGGACATGGGCATCTGCATGGCGAATCTTCACAGGTAGTTTCTCTAACTGGGCTGCCATATCTTTCTCTCGGGTTGGTTTTCTCACCCGAGATTCAAGTTGTTTAAAATCCTTGCCCTCTAAAAGCCCCGAGTCGCATTGGTACAAAGAAGCAGAGTCTTCAAGGCCTTGCTTTCTGGTTTCTCAAGTTGTTTATTATTTGATATCACAAAGTTTTTCTCCGCGCCCAGCCGAGGTCCGGACAGCGGCTGGGGCACGAGGCGACTGCCCACCAATGGGACGTCACCTTACATTTATACAGATAATTACGTATAGGATATTTACTATTTCACACCAATGCCTAGTGCTTACACTAAGAGGGTCACTGCTGCTTTGACCCAATCCACTCTAACTATCTTATTTCATCACCACCCCAGAAGATGGAGGACGAGGAAGAAGGAGAGGGACAAGAGGTACCACCCAAATTCCACCATCTTGTCCCCCATTTACCTCTATTCTAAGAATCCTAAAACTACTGAATCTTGTACGTTCTACTGTATTAAACTACTATTTTCACTTCCTGGTGATTTGCAATTCCTCTCCTAATGCTGGAAGTTTCTCCCATGGGCTAAGATCAAACTCAGTGTCTTCCTGGGCTCTGTGCCAAGGTTTCCAACCCCCCTGGACCGGTTCCACACCCCCCTGTCCAGGGCTCAAATTCTCTTTCCCAGGTCTCAGGTCATCCAAGGGGATGTCCTGGACTCCAACAGCTGGGGGCTGGGAAAGGCAGGAATGGGGGTCCAAGGCATTCCACGCCATCCCAAAGTCAAGCACACGTGAAGTCTGGAGGATGGGAGCCATGGGATGGCCGGGAAAAGGGGAGCAGGGGGTGCTGGTGTTCAGAAATGGGGGATTCAGGGGGTCCCTGTGCAGGATAAGGGGAGGAGGGGGTGCTGGTGTTCAGAAATGGGGGATTCAGGGGGTCCCTGTGCAGGATAAGGGGAGCAGGGGGTGCTGGTGTTCAGAAATGGGGGATTCAGGGGGTCCCCGTGCAGGATAAGGGGAGCAGGGGGGTCCCGGGGCCGGGAATGGCGGGTCAGGGTCCCGGGGCCGGGGGTCCCACTCCCCCTGGCCCCCCCAGGAGCGCCCCCAGCCCCAGCCCTGGAGCCATCCCGCTGCTCCTGCTCACTCCCAGGATGATCCCAGTAGGATCCCAGTACAGCCCAGTCACTCCCACTCCTGGCATTCCCCCCGAGCCCCCGGGGATCCGGGGGATTCCTGGTGGCCACGGTGCTGCCCAGGTCACCAAGAGGCGCCGGGAAAAGGAGGAGATCCAGGCTGAGGAAGTGACAAATGCCCTGGGGCACTCCTGCCTGGAATGGCTCCGGAAATGTGTCAGATATGGGCGGGAGGCACTGGAGCATAAAGGGGGGAGGGCAGAATTCCCATGGGAATGTGGGAGTGGGAAATGTGGGATTTGGGAGGGAAAAATTTGGGAACATGGGAATTCCCGTGGGACCTCCAAGGATGGACCCCACTGCTGTCCCATTCCCATGGGAATTCTGTAGCTGGATCTCACTGCCATCCCATTCCCATGGAATTCCATGGGCAGATCCCATCCCCATCCCACTGCCAGGGAAGCTCCAGTCCAGATCCCCCCCAAACCCATCCTGGGGGTCGCCCTGTTCTTTGCCCTCCCCACCCCCCACAAGACTCCTGGGGGTCCCCCCATGACCCCCCCGGCCCCCCCAAACTCCTCCTGGGTCCCCCCTCATCCCCCCACGGGGATTCCTGGGAGTCCCCCCGTGTCCCCTCCCCCAGGACTTTGGGAGTCCCCCCGACCTGTCCGTGCCCCTCCCCCGTTTCTGCCCCCCTGTGATGGTGGGGGGTGGGGGCCGAGTGCTGGTGCCCCCCTGCCTGCAGCAGATCCAGCGCTGGGGGCACTGCAGGGGCTCCCTGGCCATTTGGGCTCCCCTGGGATTTGGGGTGACCCCCCGGGCCCCAGGATCTCCCTGAACACGCTGACGCTGCCCGGGCACAATGAGAAGGTTCAGACCCGGCTCGGGGTCCCAGCTCTGTCACCGGCCCCACCCAGGGACCCCCAAACCCTCCCGGGACCCCCAAACGCTCCCGGTGAAAAAAATGAAATTTAGAATGTTTATCCTGTAATGTAACAGTGAAAAGCCACCTCCGTGGCACCCCTCAGACCACCTTAAAAACTGACCTCTAAAGCGAGAGCCCGTTCCCTTCAATGACGCTCGGCACCGTGGCTCCCCCACCCCCCCTGCCGAAACCCGAGAGGGAGAAACCCCGGTCGCCCGCAGCCAGCCGCCACCAGAGCGGGAGAAAGAGGAGCCGGCCGCTCCCCCCCCAAGCTCGGCACAGAGAATTCCAGCCGCCATGCCGCCCGCTCAGCTCAAGCCCAGCCGCAGAGAAGCCCCAAAGCCCGCATGTGGCTCAGCCCGCCCGCAGTCAGCCGCCGCTGCTGGATGGCGCGTCCCCGAGCCCGCCGGACTGCCGCCCCGTTCCAAAAGAAGGGAACCCACGCCCGCCACCTTCCACCCCCACCTCACAAGCCCCAGCCCGAACCCCCGCAAACATTGCCGCCGCTGTGAGGCAGCGTGAGACCCCCGAGATGCCATGACTGCTGCAAAACTGCCATGCGGTAGCAAGAGTCTCCAGCCGCCCGCCCCGGCTAATCCCACATGCAAATCAGAAACCCCAGATGCATCTCGGGATACCGTTTAACACCAAAAACCGCTTATAAAATAAAACCAAGCAAAATTGAAACGCACAAAAACCAATGCTAGGCCGTGTAGACCCTGGAGTATCGAAGGAGCTGATTTCTCCGGGTTTGCTTATTAGCTGTAAGTTAAAAAGACCAAACCAGAGATGAGACCCCCCGGAGGAAACAAAAGAAACCAAGAACCCTGGGGTTGCTCCCAGCAAGGGTGGGTTCTCCAGCTCTGTTGAACTGCCTGCAGCAGAGCTGATAAAGACCCTCCTCCTCCACGGTGCACACAGGCAGCCAAAAACCCCTCGAGCAAATATTGAAAGAGCTGATTAATAAAGGCATTTTAAGGAGATTAATATTATCTCCGCCCATTTTTATTCATAACACCAGGACCCCCAAATCCCCCCCGGGACCCCCAGCCCCCCCCGGGGCTCCGCTGCCGGAATCACCGGGAGTGGTGTTGCCCTTTGAAGGGGAGTTTTCCTGGGAACCCAAAACAGGCGCCTCTTCAAGCGGCCATGGCAGAGAGAATCCCAAAAATCCACCCCGGGTGGGGGGGGCAAAACATCCCCCAGAGGGGCTTGGAATGGGGGTCCCCTATAAAATGTCACCTGACGGGGGTGATGAGGTGCTCCCAGCACAGCCCAGTCACTGCCAGTCCTGGCATCCCCCTGGGCCCTCTCTGCCTTCCGACCTTTCCCGGCTCCATCCCCGCTCGTCCCGCGGGCTGCGAGGGGTTCGGGAACGGGGCAGGAGGAGGAGGGAGGGAGGAAGAGGCGGAGCGGCCGCGGGAAGCGGGAGGAAGAAGAGCAGAGGAGGGAGCGGGCGGCTCCAGCGCTCCCTGAAGCCGCAGCAGCCCCGGGACCATCGGCCCCATCCCGCAGGTGCCCGGGGAGGGGGAGCTCGCCCAAATATCCCGGGTTTGGGCTCGCTGGGCTTGGGGTTTTTGGGGGGATGTTTGGAGCTGGCAGGGCTCCAAAGGCGAGGCGCAGATGGCCCTCGGGGGGACATGGGGGGGTCCCTGGGAGGTCGTTTTGTTTGTTCATTTTTTGTTTTGGTTTTGGTTTTCTTTTCTTTTCTTTTCTTTTCTTTTCTTTTCTTTTCTTTTTGGGTTTTTTGTTTGTTTGTTTGGGTTGGGTTGTTGTTTTTTTGGGGGGAAGGAGGTTTGTTAGTAACCACACACCCCTGTGTGCTTCCAGTTTCCTTAGCACTCCCAGTATGAGCCATTCCCAATTATTCCCCAGTACGGTACAATTTGCCCCCAGCAGGGTCCCAGTTGCTCTCAGTTCCTCCTTCTTTCGTCTGCTGTGTTCTCAGTTCTCCCAGTTACCCCTAGAAAACCCCCATCACTCCCAGTATGATGCCAGTCTCTCCCAGCAGGGCCCCAGTCACTCACAATTGGTCCCAGTTCCCACCAGCACATTCCCAGTGGCTCCCAGTGTGATCCCAGTCACAACCTGCATGGTCTCAGGCACTCCCAGTATATCCCAGTTGCCCTTGTAGTCATTGCCAGGCACTCCCAGTTCCCTCAGCATGGTTCAGTTGCCCCCAGTTTTATCCCAGTCCCTGCCAGTACCTCCCAGTTGTCACCAGTATGCATCCTGTCATTCCCAGTTGCTCCCAGTCTATTCCCAGTTGATTCTCAGTATGGGTCTGGTGGCTGCCAGTAACCCCCAGGCAGTGTCCATTCACGCCCACTCTAATCCCAGTATGATGCCAGTTGCCCCCAGTGTGATCCCAGTCTCTCCCTGTCAATGCCAGCATGACCCCAGCAGCCTCCAGTAGGATCCCCATGACTTCCAGTCTCTCCCAGTATATTCCAGTCACCCCTAGAATGTTCCCAGTCATTCCCAGTTCCTCCCTGTTTGTGTCAGTGTGATTCCAGTTGTTCACAGCCACTCCCAGTCAATCCCAGTATGAGTCCAGTCCCCCTGAGTGTGATCCCAGTCTCACCCAGAGTGGACCCAGCTGCTTCCACTGTGATCCCAGTAAGACCCCATTTGCTGCCAGAATACTTCCAGTTGTTCCCAGTTCCTCCCAGTATGATTGAAATTGCTCCCATTTGCCCCTAGAATATTCCCAGTCTCTCTCAGCAGGGACCCAGCCATGCCCAGTAGCCCCAGCATGGATCCATTAACTCCCAGTTGTCCCCAGCGTGGTCCCATTTGTCCCGTGCATGATCCCAGCTGTTCCCAGTGTGGTTCCAGTCACTCCAGTACAGTTACAGACACTCCCAGTATATCCCAGTTTCCCTCAGCATGCTTGTAGTCCTTCCCAGTCACTCCCAGTTGCCCCAGTAAGATTCTGGCTGCCTCAGAATGATCCCAGTCTTTCCCAGTTTCTCCCAGTTTCCTCCTGTATGTTCCCAGTTTCTGTCAATTGCCCCAAGTGTGTTCCCAGTTGCTCCCAGTATGATTCCAGTTTCCCCAGATTGGTCTCAGTCCCCTCAGCATGGTTCTAGTACCTTCCAGTTGATCCCAGCTGCTCCCAATGTATCCACATTTCCTCCCAGCATGGGCCCAGTAGCTCCCAGTTATCCCCAGTCAGGATCCATTCACACCTGCTGTAATCCCAGTGGCTCCCAGGATGATCCCAGTAGGACCCGTAGTCACTCCCAGTGTGGTTCAAGTCACTTCCAGGATGATCCCAGTCACTCCCACTACAATCCCAGTCACTCCCAGTATGAGCTGTTGCACCCAGTCACCCCCAGTATGACCCCAGTGTGGTTCCAGTGACCCCCAGTATGACCTCAGTCACTCCCAGATACTCCCATTGCTATTGCAGCCATGCCCTGAGTGACTCCCTGTCCCTCCCACTGTGGGCCCAGTTGTTTCCAGTTGCCCCTAGTATAGTCCCAGTCATGCATAGATGATCCCAATCCTTCCCAGCATAGTCCCAGTCATGCCCAGTTGCCCCCAGTGTAGACTCACTCATTCCCACTCCCTCCCAGTCACCCCCAGAGTGATCCCAGTTCTCCCCAGCGTAGTTCCAGCTGTTCCCAGTGTGGTTTCAGTCCCCCCATTATGGTCACAGACACTCCCAGTATACCCCAGTTGCCCTCAGCATGCTTGCAGTCATTCCCAGTCACTCCCGGTTGCCCATGTAAGTTTCCAGTTTCCCCAGTACAAACCAGACCCTCCCACTGATGCCACTCCTGGGATCCCCCCTCCCTCTGCCTTCCCCCCATCCCAGATCTCCCGAGAGGAGCCCCAAGGGCTGGCAGTGCCCAGCCAGGGCGCCCAGCAAGGACCAGTTTGAATGTGCAGCCCCCAGTTTTCCCAGTTTCCCTCTCCTTTTCCCCAGGCCGAGTTCCCCCCGGCCTCAGCGGGTGGGAGCAGCCGAGAGCCCCGCGCTGCCCATCCCTACCTGTCCCGGCTCCATCCCCACTCCTGCCTTCCTGCCAGGGATGGACTGAGGGGATCTCCTTCCCCTTCCCTCTGGCACAGAGGCAAATCCCATCCTCTCCTTGTCCTTCTT